>NC_136495.1:157917440-157934940 GCF_053919585.1 Euprymna scolopes | reverse complement strand
ATCTGTGAATTTGTTGGTGGTCAGATAATGATGGAGAAAGTAATCCGATGGGGAAAAAAGCTAATGTTTCCAATAGTAAGCTGAGAGACACTCGGATGTATGGAGTTTGCAGTCCAAAGTAGATATGTTCAGATAAGATTGGCAGATAGGAGAGTGAGATTGACAGAAAATGATCTCCATGGGAAGATCCGCGGAAAACGGATCGGAAGGACAAGAGAGTCGAACAACCGAATTAGCTGTAGCTGAGATCCTGAACTTTAGAGATGAGGCTTAGTCCAGACGAAGACACACATACAAACACACGTGATGACTTCCTTCAGTCTTGAAAGACTATGGATCTCCACTATAATGGTACCTGCGTGTGGAATTTTTATGGCAAGAGTTGCGCAATCTCCAACCACACCTCTCCTTGGTGGACATTGTTAAATATCGGTGGCAAGTAGAGATTCAGAACGACTGGAATAATGCGAAGATAAGCGGAGAGCACATACAGCGCATAGAATTCCTAAATGGTCACCCATCTGGTACTAGACAGACTCAACGTTGTTTAACTTTTGTGATCTGACAAGAACCGATGAGGCAACGTGATTATATCGTATATATTTTGATACACACACAATGCGTATGTTTTTTATTTTAATGTCTGTAAATTGTGCACAGTGCTTCGAGTTAGGCGAACGTCACCACGTAGATAGTCACGAGGCCTTGGAATAGTGATTGTGATGTTGGCTATATAAAAATGAGATTAAAATTGAAAATTCCATGCAAGTTTAGGTAAGCAAGAAAATAGAATGCTTCCATTTAGAGTTAAAGCTACGTGTTAAGATATGACGTCACGAATAGGAAGTCCAAAATGAGACGTAGCTAAAAAGAGAGAAAGATGTTTCTTTTTTAGTCTTTGAGACTGATTGTGTTTAGACGTGTGGAACGCAATGAATGAAGTTGACATAATGAGTAAAAAAAATAAAATGACGTCATGGATGATATTGACGTTTTCATTTATTCTGTTACATTGTTGTAAGGAATGCATAAATCAAAGAAAGTGCGGCTGCTAAAACTCCACTAAAAGCACCTTTGCGTTTTACTCATCTTTATCGAATGAGCCAACTATTTGCGTGTCAAAGAGAGACGAACGGTTGTTTGCATTCACAAAACAATATCGTCCAATTGTTCACAATGGGGATCGAAGAAAACCTTGCAATAGTATGAGTGACTTATTACCAGGGTAATGCCCCTATTTACTTGCCTCTTTACAAGGGCAGAGTTAGATACAAGGTCAGTTTTTCATGTGAGAAAATCCAGCTCCTCAGAAAGGGGCACTCTGGATAGGAACAAAAATAAAAATTGTCTCAATAATGACCAAGGGCAGAAAAGGTGAAGTTTAGCATCAGAACAGATACTATATTGTGATCTTACGAGGGTAAATTTACACAAATAGAAGAACACGTATATGCACCACTGGAAACAACTTAAAATGTTTGATGTGTTAATGAAACGTTGTAAGGATGACACACAAGATAACAACTGTAGTCGGAACAATCTAAATAATAAACGTTTTTATACTAATGAGTCACTAAGTCACAAACCCATTCGAGGATAAGGGTTAATGAGATTGTCTGTTCGATAATAACGAATACTATGAAAGAATTAAAAGCGATGGAAGCATAAACTTGATTTGATTTTTTTACAAAGGAGTCAAAACTTATCAAGGCCCGGAGGCCACTCGAGGATAAGGGTTAATGGGAGGACGGTAGTCAATAGGATATTATCGTAATGATAGTTAGTAATGGAAATTTGATGAATTGGATTACTAAAGAGGATGGCTCATCAGAGATTTGTTTACGTTGGACTTGAAGACGACCATGTTGTAGTGATCTGGAAAGCAGGGAAACGGAACAGAGTTCCGCATTGTTTAACACGAGTGTATGTTTATCTAATATCGCAGCTAAGCCGTTCATTTTTTAAGTTAAGATGTTATATGTGTTGCTGCTTCTAACTTCCTACGTTAAACTATTGCTGCGCCCTCATACATCAAAGTGACAATTTCTATGAACCACGATTGATTTAGATGAATTCGTTTGTCAGATTAAAATATTTTTTTTCGGTTTGAATTCAATATCTCAATGTTGACATTTTTTCATTATATATTTGATTATATATTTTGATTATATATTTTCATCATATATTTTGATTATATATTTTGATTATATATTTTGATTATATATTTTGATTATATATTTTGATTATATATTTTGATTATATATTTTGATTATATATTTTGATTATATATTTTGATTATATATTTTCTTTATATATTTTGATTATATATTTTGATTATACATTTGGATTATATATTTTGATTATATATTTTGATTATATATTTTCATTATATATTTTGATTATATATTTTGATTATATATTTTGATTATATATTTTCATTATATATTTTCATTATATATTTTCATTATATATTTTGATTATATATTTTGATTATATATTTTGATTATATATTTTCATTATATATTTTCATTATATATTTTGATTATATATTTTGATTATACATTTGGATTATATATTTTGATTATATATTTTGATGATATATTTTGATTATATATTTTGATTATATATTTTGATTATATATTTTGATTATATATTTTGATTATATATTTAGATTATATATTTGGATTATATATTTTCATTATATATTTTGATTATATATTTTGATTATATATTTTGATTATATATTTTGATTATATATTTTGATTATATATTTTGATTATATATTTTGATTATATATTTTGATTATATATTTTGATTATATATTTTCTTTATATATTTTGATTATATATTTTGATTATACATTTGGATTATATATTTTGATTATATATTTTGATTATATATTTTCATTATATATTTTGATTATATATTTTGATTATATATTTTGATTATATATTTTCATTATATATTTTCATTATATATTTTCATTATATATTTTGATTATATATTTTGATTATATATTTTGATTATATATTTTCATTATATATTTTCATTATATATTTTGATTATATATTTTGATTATACATTTGGATTATATATTTTGATTATATATTTTGATGATATATTTTGATTATATATTTTGATTATATATTTTGATTATATATTTTGATTATATATTTTGATTATATATTTAGATTATATATTTGGATTATATATTTTCATTATATATTTTGATTATATATTTTGATTATATATTTTGATTATATATTTTGATTATATATTTTGATTATATATTTGGATTATATTTTTTGATTATATATTTTGATTATATATTTTGATTATATATTTTGGTTATATATTTTGATTATATATTTTGATTATATATTTTGATTATATATTTTGATTATATATTTTGATTATATTTTTGGATTATATATTTTGATTATATATTTTGATTATATATTTTGATTATATTTTTTGATTATATTTTTTGATTATATATTTTGATTATATATTTTTTGATTATATTTTTTGAATATATATTTTGATTATAAATTTTGATCATATATTTTGATTATATATTTTGATTATATATTTTGATTATATATTTAGATTATATATTTTGATTATATATTTTGATTATATATTTTGATTATATATTTTGATTATATATTTTGATTATATATTTTGATTATATATTTTGATTATATTTTTTGATTATATTTTTTGATTATATATTTTGATTATATATTTTGATTATATATTTTGATTATATATTTCGATTATATTTTTGGATTATATTTTTGGATTATATATTTTGATTATATATTTTGATTATATATTTTGATTATATTTTTCGATTATATATTTTGATTATATATTTTTTGATTATATTTTTTGAATATATATTTTGATTATATATTTTGATTATATATTTTGATTATATATTTTGATTATATATTTTGATTATATATTTTTTTAGTATATATTTTGATTATATATTTTGATTATATATTTTGATTATATATTTTGATTATATATTTGGATTATATATTTGGATTATATATTTTGATTATATATTTAGATTATATATTTTGATTATATATTTTGATTATATATTTTGATTATATATTTTGGTTATATATTTTGATTATATATTTTGATTATATATTTGGATTATATATTTGGATTATATATTTTGATTATATATTTAGATTATATATTTGGATTATATATTTGGATTATATATTTTGGTTATATATTTGGATTATATATTTGGATTATATATTTGGATTATATATTTTTATTATATATTTGGATTATATATTTTGATTATATATTTAGATTATATATTTTGATTATATATTTGGATTATATATTTAGATTATATATTTTGGTTATATATTTGGATTATATATTTTGATTATATATTTTGGTTATACATTTGGATTATATATTTTGATTATATATTTAGATTATATATTTTGGTTATATATTTGGATCATATATTTGGATTATATATTTGGGTTTTATATTTCTCTATGGCAAATTCCATTCCATATATTTTGTCCCATTTATCCATTTCACTGCGTACTAAATGTCATGTTTTCGATTTCGGCCATCTGTAATTTGTAGATTCGTCAAATCATCGCTATTAGAGGCTGTGTAAATTCATCGGTTTGTTATGTTTCAAATAAGTTGGTGTTGTCGATGTTTGAAATAGAATTTTCCTAAATTTGCCACACTTAAATTTGAAATAGCATTTCTCTGCGTGTGCCACGCTTAAGTCAGAAATACTATCTTTGTAGGTCTGCCATGAGAAAGTTTGAAATAATATTTTTGTCAGATTAAAGTTTGAAACAGCATTTTCGCGGACTTATAACTTTTGAAATATTATTTTCTTTGGTCTGCCACACTTTATTTTGAAATATTATTTTTTTGTTCGGTCATATTTTCTTCTATATAGTGGGGGAAGATGTGGCTGGTTACCTTTGATGCATCCAAAACCAAACTCCTATCCTTACATCATCAACGCTCTGATCTCCATCTGGCATCAATTGTGATGGATGGCTCTCGTCTGGGTGAGGCCCCGTGTTTTGACAAACTTCTGGGTTTGACCTTTACTCCTGATCTGAAATAGAACACGTACATCAAGTCTGTTGCCAAGGTCGCTGGAAAGATGGTGGGATCCTTCTACCGCTCCAGAAGATATCTCACTACTGATGCAATTCTCTATCTATATAAAAGCCAAGTACGTCCAAGGATGGAATACTGCTGCCATATCTGGACAGGAGCTGCTAAAAACAGCCTATCCTGCCTTGA
Source organism: Euprymna scolopes (assembly GCF_053919585.1). Classification (NCBI taxonomy): domain Eukaryota; kingdom Metazoa; phylum Mollusca; class Cephalopoda; order Sepiida; family Sepiolidae; genus Euprymna; species Euprymna scolopes. Next base: position 157,929,621 of record NC_136495.1, on the reverse strand, counting down.
CAGAGTACAAAATAGACTTCGTGGTTTAGTGGGGGGTGCCCTTTTCTCTACCCTGCAACCTCTCTCCCACAGAAGAGACGTTGCAAGCCTATCCTTGTTTTATCATTATTTCCATGGCAGGTGCTCGTCTGGACTCCAATCTCTGGTCCCCCCTCGCCAATCTTTCACGAAAAACACCCGTCTAGCTGAATCCACTGTAAAAAATTTCCCCCACTCTTATCTGTGCCTAAATCAAAACGCGGATTCCATGAACAAAGTTTCTTTCTTATAACTGCACGCCTGTGGAACTCTGTTCCGTCTGCCTGCTTCCCACCGGACTACAACTTGGATGTCTTCAAGTCCAATGTTAACAAATTCCTAATGAACCGCCTCCTTAAGTAAACACTTCATCAAATCTCCACACTAACGTAATGTACTTGCAATAACCCTTATCCCTGAGTGGCTTCCGGGCCTTGATAAGTGGTGATCACTGTGTAAAAAAAAAAAAAAAAAATTTCTGTGGTCTGTCACACTTAATTTTGAAATATTTTATTTGATCTATCACACTTTATTTTGAAATATGTTTTCTGTGGTCTGCCACAGTAAATTTTGAAATATCTTTTTTTATCTGCCACACTTAATTTTTAAATATTATTTTCTTTCGTCTGTCACACTTAATTCGGAAATTTTATTTACTTCACTAAAGATTGAATGAACGCATCCTTTTTCAGATTTATTCATGCATATCTATAAGCAGTTCTGTCCGTCAGTTTTTTAGTCATGCGCAAATTTTAACCAGCATTTTTACTTTCGTATAAGCATCTGTATCAGAGGCTCTGTCCGTCCGTTATTTTTATTTGTTTAGGTTTGAAAAAAAGAAGAAGCATTTTCACTGTTAAACGCGTAGGTCCAATGGACACACCTTAAGATATTTGTTTGATTTTAAATTTTCATTGTACCAACATTTCTCCGTTCTTCCCAGGTTAAACATCATTTTATTTTTCATTTGCTTTCTTAATTCCTTTCATTTTTTTTACTATTTGTTATGATCGAGAACTCCCCTTTTATTCACACTATTCAGCTTAATGAATTTCTCGCTTTATATATTCCTGTGTTTCAGATTCACTTTTAAACTAATAAACCAATCGTTATGGATTTTACAAAATAGATATCATAGGCAATACAGTGAGTAAGGTAGGCATCTTATTTTTGGAAAATTTCTTAATTTACAAATTGTGCCCCACAAAAAATACAGAAAAAGAAATTGTTTCACATATAATTTAAAGTTGCGCAATAAAATTTTAACTGGGTGCGTTAGCGACAATAATATGTATGTGATGGGGTAAACTTTTAAACTAATGAATTTATCATGATAAATTAACGATACATATTATAGGCAACAGGGTGACTATCGTACAAACTTTAACGACCCTCCTCCGCAAAAGACAAAAAAAAAAACAAAAAAAAAAAAAAACAAAAAAAAAAAAAACTAAAATTAAAATCTAAGGCTACATACCATACCTTGCTTATATTCGTCCTCAGACGGATATTCTGTTATATATATATATATATATATATATATATATATATATATATATATATATATACACACACAAACACACATATATATATATAAGACACACACACACACACACATATATATATATATATATATATATATATATATACGTACATGTATAAGACATGCAGTGCACGTATATATATATATATATATATATATATATATATATATATATATATATAATGTTAAATTCATATTTATCTATTCTCTTAAATCTTTTCCGTCTGGTCTCACCGTACTACCTCTCTCTCCCTCCCTCTCTCTTTTTCCCTCTCTCGCACTCTCCCTCTCTTCATCTCTCCTCCTGGGTAACACGAACGTGATTAATTGCGATGAACTATAATAGTGGGGATGTGTGTGAGAAGATTCTAGAACTCACCAGATGGTTCCAATCACATCAACTGGAATGCCGAGCAAAAAATATGAAGCCACTGTATAAAATATATATATATATCAGAAGCGAGAACAGACTAGAAGTCAAAAGAGAACCTGCGCAACACACACACACACACACACACACACACGCACGCACGCACGCACGCACGCACGCACGCACGCACGCACGCACGCACACACACACACACACACACACACACACACACACACACACACACACACACACGTTAGCATTTGCCCGGAGTTGCCAAGTCGTAAAATACGTTTAAATACGACATTTTAATTGATGAATATTTTTTATTTATTGTTAGCAGCTTTTTTGTCGACTACCAACTAAATCGAACTTTTTTTCACGGTCCGAATAACCCATATATCAAGTTTCAATTTTTAGATAAAAAATTGACTGAGTAATTCGGTAGAGACCGTTCCGCGCACATACACAGATCAACACGCACACACGCACACACACGCACACACGCACACACACATATATGTATGTATATATATATGTATGTATATATATATATATATATATATATATGTCCACATTAATTCTAAGAACGATAGCAATAAATGATGCAAAACTATTTATTGATTACTATTATTAACTTAACTCAATTATTCTGTTAGTGTTTACTAAAAAGTAACCAAATTATCTATTAAAAGTAAGTTGTTAAATTATTTTTATAAATTTTTTTCTTGTGTTTTACGTTTAATTTTAAAGTATATTAAATTTATTTTTTTAAATTTTAGATGCTTTAAAAACTCTTTCGTTAACGTTTGTTTTTAATTTTAGTAGTAATGGAGTAAAGGGGAAACATTCAGGGGGAAAAATGGTCTTTTGTATAAATATTTTAAATCGTTCCAAAGTATCTAAAACTTAAATAAACAAATAACAGGTGTTAGTGAACTAACAAACTATTTTATTGTCACTTCTGCTCTTCCGTAACATTTTATTTTTGTGTTATGTTTTCTACCCAACTGAACCCCCCCCCCCCCCGATTTTACTTAATTATTTCTAACGATAATAATGAATCTTTTTTTTTTTTTTACATTTCGGTAATTTAATCTTTAAGTAAACTATTTGAATGTAAAATAAATTCCTATTAAATTAAATTACAATAGTAAATAATAGTTAAAAAAATCCTTCGCCGTGGCTCGCATCAAGAACATCAATTGATGACGTCACCAGATCACGTGTACATTTTAGAAAAGTTCACATAAAAATGGTAGTGCCTAATGCTCTTGATTGATGAGTTTTTTTTACATCTGATGATTTTTTTAACATTTTTTTACATTCAATAATGTAAAATTATTTGTCGTTTAAGTTTTCTTCATTTTTAATATTCAAACATGTATGTATATATATATATATATATATATATATATATATATATATATATATATATATATATATATATATAGTAAGTTATAAAATATATATGGCGATTAAGCATAATATATATATATATAATTAACATAAATTATTATATTAAGCATTATATATATATATATATATATATATATATATATATATATATAATTAACATAAAAACACTACCCTACATTTAAAAAAGATCAAGAAACTAGATATTCAGGCTAAATAGAGCACACACAAAGGAACAGGTCAACCAGAGGTCAAATAGGCCTTTGCCCGATAAGTGCATGCTCATTGGCTGATAGGAAGGGCGCGGTGGATACTAGAAAGCTGATTGGCTAACTAAAATCTCAATAGAAGGTGCGTATATAAAAAAGACAAACAACCACAAAATTCGCGCATAAGCCTGAAGAGTCCTAGAGTGCATTAAACGCGGAATATTCAGTGTAGCTTAATCGCCATATATATTTTATAACTTACTAACTAGCTCTACCTACGTATTGAGCACTTTTGAAGTAAATACTTAAAGTTTACGCATAAATTTATACTTTCGGATATTAATTTTATGTGAGTAAATTAAGTAGTTATATATATATATATATATATATATATATATATATATATATATATATATATATATATATATATATATATATATATGTGTGTGTGTGTGTGTGTGTGTGTGTGTGTGTGAATACGTAATTCTGTGGACCGTCGCCTTTCATAAAAGTCACATCTTTCACAAGTCATTCATAAAAAAAGGATCGCATATCCCATACTAATTATGCCAATGTAGAAATTGCTATGCAGTTATTGTGTTCTAAGCATTTTTCTTTTAGTTCATTTAATGTTTGAAAATTATTTCAATAAACAAGTTATCGGTATATTGTGTTTTTTTTCTCAACCTTGTTAATAACTTGACACACTGAAATCAACAGATATTCCTATCTTCTGCCATATTTTCGCTAATACTGCTTTAAATACTTTTATTTTCTGACTGAAGTAGCTGAATAGTATTGTAAGCACATTCTCAAAGTTTCATGGATTTTTATTCACTCGTTCCTTAAATATTAAGAAAAATGTAAACTCGTTAATAATTTGATACACAGTGTGTGTGTGTGTGTGTGTATATATATATATATATATATATATATATATGCGTGTGTGTGTATGTGTGTGTGTGTGAATACGTAAGCAGACTTCTTAGTTTTATGAGACAGACCCCGATAGTGCGGTACGTACGCTTTAACCCTACAACAACCATATTCTTTCTTTTTATACGCTGAATGCTGACATACGGGCTAATAACATTACGTACGTAATTTATCTCGTTTTGATGTCGAAACGAATTCCGACAAAAATGAGCCAAATCTCATAATGTAAATCATATTGACAAACCCGAGATAAAAAAAATGAATGACACTTGTACAGCGATTACCGGGGATTTCGGGCATATCGTCTCAAGTTCGATTCTTCCTCGCGTTTATTGCATCACTTTAATATATCCTTAGGAAAGATATTGGTTGAACCCTTTTCGGATTATTTTAAAATATCGAATTCAGTAATTTTCGAAAAAAAAAAAAAAAAAAATTCTGCTTCAAGTTCATATACCATCACATATTTATTCATGGTGTTTGGTTTGGTTGTTTTGTAGGGTAACGTTTTTGTTTTTAGCTCTGCAGAACATGATTGAGTTTTACAAAAGGAAAGGGGAAAACCAATAACGCCAATGTATAGTGTATTTTAGGTCAGAAAGACAGTATCTTCAGACATCCTAATCTGGTAACATCTGTTAAAAAAAGATGTAAATCTGTAACAGAGAACGCATATGAGCGCGTATGAAAATATTAGCAGCAACTGAAGGATGGATGACAAGCGATTGTATTAGCAGCACGAGCAGCGTTTGAACACGTATGCAAATTGGCAAGTGTGATTAGGCTTGCGTCTGAAGAAAACGAAAAAAGCACACCAAGAGGTCGAGGAGAAAAAAGTCGACGCCGAAGGAGAAGTGAGAATTGAAGACGAGCATGAGCCGGCTGTGACCAGCGTGCGGTCGGAAGAAAGAAACGCTATCAGGTTAGATGGACATGTGGCAGCGAGAGACTTTTTAACTTGTGTCGAGATGGGAGAGTAACGGTAGGGAGAGTAACGATAGGGAGAGTAACAATAATAACAACGGATTTTTATTTATTTCTTTCATTTTTTGTTTGTTCCTGCAAGGTTACGAACTACATCCCCGATTTATTGATTAAATTGTAGGGTAGACTATAAACCAAACCTTATTAATCACAAATAGTCTAAAATTCCTATCTTTATTTTTCTCCGACAGAATGTGCTCCGACGAATTTACTGCACGCGTATATCTTCAATGTAAAGGCCTCTGGCTAACTCACCTAGCAGCAAAATCACACCCCTTTATTGTAGAGGTCTCTAGCTTCATGGACAAATTTCTTACCTAAAAGCTTCTCTCCTCTGTCCACCGGAGATTTTTTAAAGCGAAATCCGCCCAGACAACGCATGAAACCGCCTAATGTAAGACGCTAAAAATCACTTCTAGGTAATAATAATATTCTGACCCAGAAAGCAGCAATTCTCCCCCTTTGCCATAAACATCACACATAGAAATGGAATATGAGAAAACAGTATATTGTGATGCTACGGCAGCAATATGACTTAGTACAGACAAGAACAGATCTGAAATTATCACGATTTTACTTCTGATATTTTTCCACTTTTATCGCGAAAAACATGACAGCTGTAAAGAGGGCAGTAAGGAAGAAAACAACAAAGAGAAAAATGAGACACGCACGGAGGTGGGGGCAAATTCCCGGTCTCTATATATATATGTGTGTGTGTGTGTGTGTGTGTGTTTTTATTTAATGTGTATATGCGTTTTTATTTATTTATTGTGTGAATACGTTTTTTTATTTAATGTGTTTGCGTGTTTTTATTTAATGTGTGTATGTGTGTTCTTATTTAATGTGCGTATGCGTGTTTTTATTTATTGTGTGTTTGCGTGTTTTTATTTAATGTGCGTATGCGTGTTTTTATTTAATGTGTGTATACGTGTTTTTATTTAATGTGTATATGCTTTTTATTTATTTATTGTGTGAATACGTTTTTTTATTTAATGTGTTTGCGTGTTTTTATTTAATGTGTGTATGTGTGTTTTTATTTATTGTGTGTTTGCGTGTTTTTATTTAATGTGCGTATGCGTGTTTTTATTTAATGTGTGTATACGTGTTTTTATTTAATGTGTATATGCTTTTTATTTATTTATTGTGTGAATACGTTTTTTATTGAATGTGTGTTTGCGTGTTTTTATTTAATGTGTGTATGTGTGTTCTTATTTAATGTGCGTATGCGTGTTTTTATTTATTGTGTGTTTGCGTGTTTTTATTTAATGTGAGTATGCGTGTTTTTATTTAATGTGTGTATACGTGTTTTTATTTAATGTGTATATGCGTTTTTATTTATTTATTGTGTGAATACGTTTTTTTATTAAATGTGTGTTTGCGTGTTTTTATTTAATGTGTGTATGTGTGTTCTTATTTAATGTGCGTATGCGTGTTTTTATTTATTGTGTGTTTGCGTGTTTTTATTTAATGTGCGTATGCGTGTTTTTATTTAATGTGTGTATACGTGTTTTTATTTAATGTGTATATGCGTTTTTATTTATTTATTGTGTGAATACGTTTTTTATTTAATGTGTGTTTGCGTGTTTTTATTTAATGTGTGTATGTGTGTTCTTATTTAATGTGCGTATGCGTGTTTTTATTTATTGTGTGTTTGCGTGTTTTTATTTAAAGTGCGTATGCGTGTTTTTATTTAATGTGTGTATACGTGTTTTTATTTACTGTGTGTATGTGTGTTTTTATTTATTTTGTGTTTGCGTGTTTTTATTTAATGTGTGAATACGTGTTTTTATTTAATGTGTGAATATGTGTTTTTATTTAATGTGCGTTTGCGTGTTTTTATTTAATGTGTGAATACGTGTTTTTATTTAATGTGTGAATATGTGTTTTTATTTAATGTGCGTTTGCGTGTTTTTATTTAATGTGCGTTTGCGTGTTTTTATTTAATGTGTGTATGCGTGTTTGTATTTAATGTGTGAATACGTGTTTTTATTTAATGTGTTAATACGTGTTTTTATTTAATGTGTTTGCGTGTTTTTATTTAATGTGTGAATACGTGTTTTTATTTAATGTGTGTATGCGTGTTTTTATTTAATATGTTTGCTTGTTTTTATTTAATATGTGAATACGTGTTTTTATTTAATGTGTGAATTCGTCCGTGAGTGTATTTATATAAAAATAGCAAGAATAGCTCATTATTCAAATCTCTATAAGAACGTTCCACACATACATAAGTCATTTTATCTTTTATTCCCAACAAGTCGTGTTAGATATAGCAGGGCAACGCTGGAAGTATTTCTAGTCGACGATTATTATGACCGTTGTAATATTTGTAAAAAAAATTAAATATTATCCTAGCAAAATGAATATTTACATATAAAATTATTTATGTTAAGATGTTAAATAAATTAAAAAATATAGAATATAACAGTTAGTTGAAAATAGATTGACCTCTAGTATTACGTAAAGTTCATTTTAAAGTGACGTATCATTTGATCAGTCAGAGATCGGAAACGAGAAAGAGGAGACGCAGTCAAGAATCGTGTGTGTGTGTGTGTGCGTGTGTGTGTGTGTGTGAGAGAGTGAGGGGTGGGGGAGGATGCAGTCAGATGAAGATGGCTCCATGTTGAGGGAGATCAGAATGCATTAATCTAGGACCTGCGGCAGCTTTCCAATGGGGAAACATCGGTACATAAAGTTGCTGAAATAACAACCATAGATTTGTTGATTAATTGGGAATGAATCTTATTTGCAGTTTTTCCCGAAAATCCGCCAAACAAGATCAGGGACAGACCAGGTATGTTTCTCTGATTGCCCGATGTTACAACCCTAGAAAACTGTTATTTGTTACATATCCGTTGTTTAAGTGTATCTGCTGTCGTAAATTGTATACCACTAGACGATTCATGAGTTAGACACACGCACATAATAATACACACACCTTTATGTTATGCGAAACAAATATTACACATTCGTTTCGGCGCCGTATATTATACAGAAGTGTGGTATCGTATTTTTGATATTTTTATTAAATATAAACTAAAAATAAAACTGTATCTATATATAAATGATAATAAACTTTAAAGAATAAAAAAATAGAATAATTAACCTTTTTTCTGATTGGTCTAAAACTTTTGGTTATTTCAAGCCGCCTTAAAAAAATAAAAGAACTGCCGTCTGTTAGCATAACTAGAAAGCAATCGTTCGTTTTGGAAATTAGAAGAGCATCGTCACCTCCCCCTCCCTCTGGGCAGCTATACTATAGTAAGTTGGCCCATTATATCCTACATTTTTTTTTTGATACAGAACAGTAAAGAATAGATTTCTACATAACACCGTTGTTCCAGCGCAGTTCGTGTTCTGCAGAAGTGCCGAAGCGTGTTAGGTCTTTTCCCGATCCTGGTGAACTTGAAGAAAGAATCGGATCACTTTAATCAATAATTTAATAGGTTTTGTGAATATTTTCAAGAGATTAGATAGGCCTACAAAACATAATACACTTGGTTTTCATCTGTTCAGGTATTTAAGGAAGTACCTGAACAGATGAAAACCAAGTGTATTATATTTTGTAGGCCTATCTAATCTCTTAGATCACAAAACCTACAGAACCACCCGACAATATTACGTATTCGTTCTTCGACAATACAACAATAATTAGTGATTCCACTTTTAACCATAAACAAAACAAGGATTGTTATATTATGAAAGATAAGATGGGTGAATTGTTATTATTAAGTTGACGGTATTGTCGGCATTTTAGGATGATAATTTGGGGCACCAGCCCAGATGTGCCAACAATACGATTAAGCAATTATATGAACAATGTTTAAATCGTAACAACATGTCTGTGAACAGTTTTGGATAAGGACTGATGGGCCATAGCGGAGTATTGCACTCTACCGAGTGGGCTTTATTAGTTTAATCATTTTGAAGGGAATGCATTTAGGCTGTCAAAGTTCTAAATAATGTTCGATCGTCCTTTCATCAGAACAAGAATTATATTCTGTTGCCGTTTTACCGCACGGCAAAGGACCTCGCTGGACATGTGCGTCAACATTAAAACCAGTATTTAATGAGACAAGAATTAGAACGAGTTTAAAAAGGCTCGCATTACAACGGCGTGTTTGCGTCAACTGCTGAGATCAACTCTTCTATTCATCACTCGGATCAAAACCCACCTTTTTATTTTATTAATGTAATTTGGTCTGTTTTTTATTTTTATTCGCAATGCTTTGTTTTATGTGGAAGGAGATTTATACGGGACTACTAGCATTATTTTTTATTGCCGTTGCTAGATATGTTTGAAGAAAAAAGTAAAAATTTGATAGAAAACGAAATAAAACTACGTCGATGTCACGGAGTTGAACAAATGTCGCCATAAAAAGCGTCAGAAAGAAGGCGGTAATTTTGTTGCGAAATCTAAGAATCACACCAAGGTTATCTGGAACGGGACAGGGCACAAAGGAAAGGCTGGTGCGAGTGGGGATATGTCTGCGTTTTACTAAACGCAAAAGATGAGGAAAGGATGACAAAAAGAAAATAAAAAAGATGTTGATATAAAGGACAGAAACCGCGTCAGCAACAGCAAAAAATAATAATAATATATAAAAAATGGTACTACTACTACTACTACTACTACTACTACTACTACTACTACTACTGATTCTTCTGCAGTTTACGGATCGTGCTGAAATAAGTTTGTTAACTATTCTTTAGTTTCACTTAACAATTTAACAAACTGTAAAACAATTAAAACTGTAAAACAATTTAACAAACTGTAAAGCAATTTAAACTGTAAAACAATTTAACAAACCGTAAAACAATTAAAACTGTAAAACAATTTAAACTGTAAAACAATTTAAACTGTAAAAAAAATTTAAACTACAAAACAATTTAACAAACTGTAAAACAATTTAAACTGTAAAACAATTAAAACTTTAAAACAATTTAACAAACTGTAAAATAATTTAAACTGTAAAACAATTTAAACTGTAAAACAATTTAAACTGTAAAACAATTTAAACTGTAAAAAAAATTTAAACTACAAAAACATTTAACAAACTGTAAAACAATTTAAACTGTAAAACAATTAAAACTTTAAAACAATTTAAAAAACTGTAAAATAATTTAAACTGTAAAACAATTTAAACTGTAAAACAATTTAAACTGTAAAACAATTTAACAAACTGCAAAACAATTTAAACTGTAAAACAATTTAACAAACCGTAAAACAATTTAACAAACTGTAAAACAATTTAAACTGTAAAACAATTTAAACTGTAAAACAATTTAAACCGTAAAACAATTTAAACTGTAAAAAAATTTTAACTGCAAAACAATTTAACAAACTGTAAAACGATTTAAACCGTAAAACAATTTAAACTGTAAAAAAATTTAAACTGCAAAACAATTTAACAAACTGTAAAACAATTTAAACTGTAAAACAATTTAAACTGCAAAACAATTTAACAAACTGTAAAACAATTTAAACTGTAAAACAGTTTAACAAACCGTAAAACAATGTAAACTGTAAAACAATTTAAACTTTAAAACAATTTAACAAACTGTTAAACAATTTAAACTGTAAAACAATTTAAACTGCAAAACAATTTAACAAACTGTAAAACAATTTAAACTGTAAAACAATTTAAACTGCAAAACAATTTAACAAACTGTAAAACAATTTAAACTGTAAAACAATTTAAACTGCAAAACAATTTAACAAACTGTAAAACAATTTAAACTGTAAAACAATTTAAACTGCAAAACAATTTAACAAACTGTAAAACAATTTAAACTGTAAAACAATTTAACAAACTGTAAAACAATTTAAACTGTAAAACAATTTAACAAACTGTAAAACAATTAAAACTGCAAAACAATTTAACAAACTGTAAAACAACTTAAACTGCAAAACAATTTAACAAACTGTAAAACAATTTAAACTGTAAAACAATTTAACAAACCGTAAAACAATGTAAACTGTAAAACAATTTAAACTGCAAAACAATTTAACAAACTGTAAAACAATTTAAACTGTAAAACAATTTAAACTGCAAAACAATTTAACAAACTGTAAAACAATTTAAACTGTAAAACAATTTAAACTGCAAAACAATTTAACAAACTGTAAAACAATTTAAACTGTAAAACAATTTAAACTGCAAAACAATTTAACAAACTGTAAAACAATTTAAACTGTAAAACAATTTAACAAACTGTAAAACAATTTAAACTGTAAAACAATTTAACAAACTGTAAAACAATTTAAACTGTAAAACAATTTAAACTGCAAAACAATTTAACAAACTGTAAAACAATTTAAACTGTAAAACAATTTAACAAACTGTAAAACAATTTAAACTGCAAAACAATTTAACAAACTGTAAAACAATTTAAACTGTAAAACAATTTAAACTGCAAAACAATTTAACAAACTGTAAAACAATTTAAACTGTAAAACAATTTAACAAACTGTAAAACAATTTAACCTGTAAAAAAATTTAAACTTTAAAACAATTTAACAAACTGTAAAACAATTTAAACTGTAAAACAATTTAAACTGCAAAACAATTTAACAAACTGTAAAACAATTTAAACTATAAAACAATTTAAACTGCAAAACAATTTAACAAACTGTAAAACAATTTAAACTGTAAAACAATTTAAACTGCAAAACAATTTAACAAACTGTAAAACAATTTAAACTGT
>NC_136495.1:157852440-157912440 GCF_053919585.1 Euprymna scolopes | reverse complement strand
AGGTAACCTACATCTAAAATTTAAACTGTTTCTACCCAAAATTGGCGGAGGAGTTTGGTAGAGTCTGCAAAGATCAACTCTTTCAACTTTGACATATTGGCAGCCAAAATTTCGCTCAAACTGATTAAAAAGCTTGCTGCATGTCTGAATATCCCTTATGTAAAATTTAAAATGTTTAGACCCAAAATTGGCTGAATAGTTTGCTAGAGACCACAAAGATCAAATCTTTTTAACTTTGACTCCTTGGCAGTCAAATTTTCGGCTTGCCCTATATCTGAATAGCCTTTATGTAAAATTTCAAATGTTTAGACAAAAAATTGGCTGAGCAATTTGGTAGAGACCGTAGAGGTCAAATTTGTTAAGACTTTGACCCTAATTTTAACCTCTTAACATTTGTTGTTTTGGACATAAATCAAATTATAAAGTTGAATCCATGTCCAAGTAAGATCTAAAATTTCAAGGGGTTTGACCCGAAATTGCCGAGGAGTTTGGTATAGTTATCAAAGGTCAAATCATTGAACATTGACCCCTTGACAGCCAAATTTCTGGCCGAAAACTGAATAAAAAGATTTTCCCAAATCTCAATATATATCAAATTTGTCAAGTCTCGAGTCTATAGACAGAAAATTGATAGTAGTTTGGTAAGGAAATGTACACACACAGACAGACAGACAATTTCACTTTTTATAGATATATAGATTATATTGGACCCAATATATAGTAATGATTTAAAAAGTTTTTAAAAAATTACTCGTGCGTCACCACCAAAAATCGAAACCAAAACGTTTACCTTACGATTTACTTTTCCCTTTGATATTAATACCTTAACTATGGAGACATATTTACTGCAAGACTAACAATTTAAACATGAACTAATAGCTATTACGTTACGCATGCATATTCGTAATGCCGTCGTTCGACCTTCACTTGGCAAATTCCATTTTTAAAATTTTCACACTTTTGCACGGATTTTCCTCGGATGAAACCCAAATATAAAGTTTTGCATGGATTTAAATACTCTCTCCATATAGTTTCATGTTTGTAGACCAAAAACTGATAGAGGAGTTTGGTAGATAAACTTTTTAAAACAAATACTTATACATAAATATATATAGGAAAAGGTTTGTGCTTACTATAAACTTTTACGCAAATATTACGCAAGTATAAATCATGTAGAATATCTGCATGAATATAATTACACGTAATAGTTAACTGAAGATGATCATCTCATAAGAAAAAAAAGGAATGAATTAAAATGAATGTTTAAAAGAATATGCAAATTAGTTAGATCTTTTGCAGATGAATGCAATGAATATAAAACAAAGTTGTATTTCTTTTTAAATAAATAGGAAATGTTTTTTATATGACTATTAATACACAAAACGCAAACATTATAAGAGTATGGATTACAACGGTACTGTTTCCCTGCAGTGTACACAATGGTCCTTTTCAAAATGTGCTGCTCTCGTATGAATGCTAATTAGCAGTTTGCCTATACCATTAGTTAAACTAGAAGTCACAAAAGGTAAAACTACGCATTCCATTATAAGAAAAGGATATTTATTCCGTATAGTGTATCCGGAAAACATGAAACAAAATAGGTATGAGTTCTCTGCGAAGAAGGGAAGAAATAAGTAGACATTAAGGGGAGACTGAAAAAGATACGAAGGCAAAGGGAAGAAAAGCAACAAGTAGATAAACCTTGCTTATGAGGCGAAGGAAGGCAAAAAGGGTGTCACGAACAGCAAAGCAATCTTAGAATTAGCATTTAATTCAATGCGAAGGCAACAAGTTGCAAGGTTGAAAGAATAAGATATACTGTAACAAACACGTACATCAAATATGTTGCCAAGGTCGCTGGAAAAATGGTAGGATCCTTCTACCGCTCCAGAAGATATCTCACTGCTGATGCAATTTTCTATCTATATAAAAGCCTAAGTACGTCCAAGGATGGAGTACTGTTGCCACATCTGGGCAGGAGCTGCTGAAAACATTATATCCTGCCTTGACAGAGTACAAAATAGACTTCATGTCTTAGTGAGGAATGCTCTTTTCTCTTCCCTGAAACCTCTCTCCCACAGAAGAGACGTTGCGAACCTGTCTTTGTTTTATCGTTATTTTCATGGCAAGTGCTCGTCTGAGTTCCAATCTTTAGTCCCCTCTCGCCAATCTTTCACGAAAAACACCCGTCTAGCTGAAACCACTGTCAATAATTTTCCCCACTCTTTATCTGCACCTAAATCAAATCGTAGATTCCATGAACAAAGCTTCTTTCTTAGAAGTGCACGCCTGTGGTACTCTGTTCCGTCTGCCTGTTTCCCACCTGACTACAACTTGGATGTCTTCAAGTCCAGCATAAACAAATTCCTGATAAACCGCCCCCTTAAGTAAGACACTTTATCAAATTTCCGTTACGATAACTACGATATTATCCCATTGATTACTGTACACGCAATAACCCTTATCCTCGAGTGGTATTCGGGCCTTGATAAGTGGTGACTACCATATCAAAAAACAAAAAAAAAAATACCCAAAAAACACTGGTAGGTTTATCACACTAACAAGAAAGTAGTGGCAAACCCATCTTGCATGGAAACGTAATAACGACACTTTCGTATTACAAACAGAAGATATTATCAAAGAAAGACACTTGAGGAATATTTCGTTTGGTAGAGCAATTGCAGCAAGTATACGAAGGAAGGCAAAAAGGGTGTCTTGAACAGCAAAGCAATCTTAGAATTAACATTTAATTCAATGTGAAGGCAACAAGTTGAAAGGTTGAAAGAAATAAGATATACTGTGACAAACACTAGAAGGTTTATCACACTAACAAGAAAGTATTGGCAAACGCAGCTTGCATGAAACGTAATAAAAACATTTTCGTATTACAAAAAGAAGATATTGTCAAAGAAAGACACACGAGGCTTAACGAATCAATTTTGTTTAAACTAAAGTTATGTAAGAAGGCGGAGAGAACGGACGGATCGTCCATCTAGTAGACGAAATTGGGTAGAAAATGGTCGAAAATCCCGCGAAGAACAAAGTCCTTTAGCTATCACGTTGTCGAGAAATGGATAATAAATGTATTGCCGACTAAAACCTTAGAAGGAAAGCTCAAGGTAACATAATGCCTTTTTTATTAAACAAAAAAAGAAATGTGATAAAAAAAAATGAAGACTGTTAGAAGGAATGACAAATTGCAGTGACAGGACAAGTACAAGTAAACAAGGGAAACGGTGAAAGGTGAATTTGTCCCTGATCAAAAAAGGTTCTTGTCTTAAACTGTCCTGATGTATAATCAAAAGTTGTTCCCTTCATTTATCCATTTTAATCCTCTCATAATATTCTGCATCATTCAACTAACAATCCACTCATCTCATTAACTCTTATTTTCGAATGGCTTTTGGTCTTAATAAGAGCGTACTCATTAGTAAATAAAAACGCAGTTAATTGGCATTCATCATGAGTTGTGCACAAAAGTTCCGCTTGGCCAATTAGGAAAATAAAATGCTAACAAATAGCACGTCATGTAAAATTGTTGGCAGAAAATAGTTATATTAAATGCTAACATATTCAATGTATACGTGTTCATTCATTAATCTTATGTCATCTTCCAGTTACGAAATATGATATTCAATATGGTGACGCTTAACAACGCAGAGTTCAGATGAAACAGCAGATACTCATTGGAGATGAACTATAGCAATATTTCAGTACTAGCATGGGTGCCCGGCGTTGCCCGGGTGTTTGGAGGTGTATGCTGAGCAAAAAAAAAGGGGGTAATTTTTTAAACTTTGACCCCTATTATGACCCCTGAAAATTTATTGTTTTGGGCTCCAATCAAGTTATTAAGTTAGATCCATGTCCACGGAAGCTATATCTAAAATTTAAAGTGTATAGACCCAAAATTGTCGGAGAAGTTTGGTAGAGTTCTCAAAGCTCAAATCGTTGAACTTTGACCCCTTAATCGCCAAATTTCTGGCTAAAAACCGATCACATAGATTTTTCCAAATCTCAGTACCCTGTATATCAAATTTCGAGTCTGTAGACTAAAAATTGACAGAGTTATTTCGTAGGGAAATGTACACAGACACACACACACACACTTTCACTTTTATAGATATATAGATTTAAAATTTGAGTCTGACAGAATGACAAAATTATATTGCAAACCGATATATTAAACAAACGAACTTCAAAGAGACAAATGAACACATAAGTAAAAACAATTTGTATTAGAAAACATTTATTATTCCACGTCTTTTTTTTACAGACCTGACGACTGAGGTTCGCTCTTAATAAAAATTGTTTTTTATAGTCTTAATTTTGACTTCCTTTTTCATAAAAAACTAAAAAAAAAATCAAGAAAGAAAAGAAATTTAATTTTATTTTTTCATTAATTTCTTTCTGTGCAAAGCAATTCTTTCAAACTTACTCTGTTTCCAAAATGTTTTTATTTTATTCCCCTCCCCCTTCATTCATTTTCCTCCACATCCTGGCAAGATTACTGTACACATAGATTCGAAAAAATAGTCAAAAACAAATATATAAATAAATGTTATCAAAGGCAAGATAAGTTACTTTTCTACCTAACTGGACATCTTTTTTGTGTTTTTATTCAGTGTAATATATTTATTCAGCTCGAAAAACATACAGTGTTTACCGATGTGTTGGAAAATTCAAGATGGCGTCTCACACCCTCTTTAACACCGTAAGTTTGGAAAAAGGTGTTATAAATAAAAAACTATACAAAATACTATTAAAAACCCGCCGAATATATGTCAACCTATGTCACGGTAACATATATTGAGCGAGTTTTTAACAGTATTTTAACAGGGCACATCGTAAAAACTGACCCATTAATTTTCCTGAAGTAAAAACTATATAGTTTTTAAACTTTTAAAACTGTACATTATAAAAAGAAAACTGTTCGAGTGATTTTTTTTCTTTTTTTTTTACATGGGTGTCACCACTTATCAAGGCCCAGAGGCCACTCAAGGATAAGGGTTAATAGGTATACATTAGTCATTGTGATTTTAGCATAGTAAACAGTGGGAATTTTGTAACTTGGATTACTTGAAAAAGAAAACTGTTCGAATGATTGAAAACAAAATAACAATGTAAATATATTGATAAGAAAAAAACAAAAACAAACGAAGTTTCCGTTTCAGGAACCCGAGTTTAATTTTATGTCGTAATCATTCAACTCGTTAGCGGTTTTATTCAGCGATTAGGGATAACCATACGACATATCTAATTACCAAAGCGATTTTTTTAAAATTTTTTTTTTTTATTAAAACTAAACCTGTTTATGAACCAATTTTTTTAAAGCCAACACTTTAGTTATTTTGAGAGCGTGCAACTGCACCCGAAAGGTTGATTAGGAAACTCCAAATCCTTTTATGAGTCGGAAAAAAGGGGCTTTTTATCGGCTTAAATGATAAACTAATGTTAAATATTAGTATTTGCCATCGATTCTGAAATAAAATGAAATCCTGACATTGTGATCATTTTTGCAGGTGTTATGTGCCAAATATTGAAATAAGAATGTTTAAATTCAATTATTGTAATTTAAGTCTTTAATTTTAAAGTCGATTTTATTTATAAAATATCTTTTTAGAAATAAATCTCAAAAACAATCTGAACAATAAATCTCTTTTGTTATGGCTAAGTTTTTGTCAAGGGTAGAAATTATAATAGACAAGTATTCATCCATGATGACATTTTACCGATTTCCTGGTTTACAGGTATTCTTGCTAAATTTCTTCGAAAGAATTGACATAAACAATACTTCAACTAAATACGTATATTTCATGCAATAATGACTTTTATTTCTTCTGACTTTTCCTAAACTAAACATAAAACATCGGTTAGGGTTAGTTTAACATTCTGTAAAAGTACCTTCCGTTTTTTTTGTTTGTTTTTCTTTTGTACTTCTGCAGAGAAGGTAAAAACCCGATAAAAACTGGATATATTTTTCGTGTTTTTATTCAATTTAACATGTTTATTCAGCTCGAAAAGAATACAGTGTTTACCGATGTGTTGGAAAATTCAAGATGGCGTCTCACACATTCTTTAACACCGTAAGTTTGGGAAAAGGTGTTATAAATAAAAAACTATACAAAATACTATTAAAAACCCGCCGAATATATGTCAACCTATGTCACGGTAACATATATTGAGCGAGTTTTTAACAGTATTTTAACCGGTTTTTTATTTATTACACCTTTTTCCAAACTTACCGTGTTAAAGAGAGAATCGGCCGCCATCTTGAATTTTCCAATACATCGGTAAACACTGTATGCTTTTCGAGCTGAATAAACATGTTAAATTGAATAAAAACACGAAAAATTTGCCTTTGATAACATTTATTTGTTATATATTTGTTTTTTGGCAACTTATTCGAATCTATGTGTACAGTAATACAAACCCGAAATGAATTTAAGACCACGGGTGAAATGAGAAAAAGAAGTCAGCGGGTTTGGTTGCCATAACAACGTGACGGTAGTGAACGTGTGTGTGTGCGTGTGTGCGCGTATTTCGTGTAGTTTAGTTTCGTATAATAGTTTCGTATTTTTTTAATTTGTAAATAACAAGTTATTAAAAAATTAAACCCTTCCAAGATGGACAATAAATAAAGCCATAATATTTTATGGTAAAGGTAAGAGCGTAGAAACGATTGTTTTTTACGAGATGTGATTATTGGATTAACCAATCAGAAATCGTCTGTGGCACACACACATCTCTGTTTTTATAGATATATAGAAGATAGATATAGATATAGATAGATAGAAGATAGATTAAATGTTAAATAGATTTTGTAAATAGTACAGTTGAAATGATTAGAATATTTCCAATATGTAATAAGGTCGAGGTAATTAGTTAAAGAGATTTAATATAATGTGATATGCAAATGAGTATAAGTCATTCGATATGGGGGTGGTTTGTAGAATAGTATATAAAGAAATTAGGCAAAGATTCTTATGTCTCCTATAACAGAAACATCCTAAAATGGGTTCTAATGTTTCTCTACCAGGAGAGATCTACCCTCTTACCTCCTTTATATTTCGTTGATGGTGGAGAGCTGTACACACAGACAGAAACACACGAACCCTATTACTTTATAACAATATAGATGTTGTCCTGACCAGCATTCTACGTAAAAATGTCTTTCTAGTAATTTGTTTCGGGTAGACACCTCATATAATGCAATGTTGAAATTATGTTAATAATTTTTAAAACCACAGAATGCTTCTTCTTTAGGGCGTTTGTATGACTCTCCTCACCTTCTGGTCATGTGTCATATCTCTCGACGGTGGGAAGAATGTAATGACTGGATTCGGGGAACCTGATGTGTATGGCGTATAATGAAATAAGCACTCGACAGTGAAGAAAGCATGACATAATTAGACGATAATCGTCATCACGAAAAGTGATATGCCTCGCGACATGTAATGTAGCAGCAATGGCATCTCGACGCATATGCAAATGACCGAGCCGGTGCGCGAGATGACGTTCCACCGAAGGATGAGAAGTGAAAGAAAAAGCGAAAATAAAAAAAGATGCCACGTGGTGAGAGGACTGACAAACGGGGATGGACATGTGACCACGGATTGGTGTGAGAGACTTTAAAAACACATGTTCGACACGGCAGAGTTTTGTAAACTACATGGTGAACTAAGAGACTTTTAAAACGAGATGCAATGCGTTATTTTGGAAAGTACCATGAATAAATGCCTTTTATTTCAACTGAAAAAGCTGAGTCGAATTTTTTTTCTTTTTGTTTGTTTCCTTTTTGTTTGAATTTACTAAGTAGTCTTGGATAATCTAATCGAGTAATACAATCGAGTAATACAATCGAGTAAGTCGCCTTATTGAACGGGTGTTCGAAATATTTCTTCATTTTAATAATGAAAAATAAAAAGGACCATATGAAGTTTGTTTTAGAATTTTGGTGTTTACACAGTTTTGAATGTTTTTTTTTTAAATCAAAAACTCATTGAATTGAAAAAATAATAATCTTGTCCACAATCATCTATCAATATTTTTCACGTGCAATATCTATCTATTAACTATGATATTATCTATAATATAAATCTCACCTGTCTGGTTTAATGTATGTATGTATGCATGTATGTCTGCCTAAAACTTTTGACAGAGGCGACGGATTTTCACGAGATCGGTATCATATTGAAGCTCAACCCTTCGGATGACAAATATCCTAAATATCCAAAATTGAGAAATAAAATAAATTCTTTCACCCTCAGCTGGGCACTTTTCTACAGGGAGGAGTCACTTTTTTCGCCAATATTTCTGAAAGTCATCCCCTCTTTTTCGATTGACTAGCCTTAATTAAAACATTCGTCACTTCCGGTTTGGCGATGGGCGCAACAGCAAAGACCATTTTTTTCACATTCTTTTTCTCCTTCGCGGCACAGGTTCGAGCCTATCTTCATACTACCATTTTTTTTTGCTCAACACCCACCTCCAAACACCCGGGCAACGCCTGGCACCCAGACTAGTCTATAATATAAATTTCACCTGCCCGTTTAAATGTATATATGTATGTATGTATATGGTTAAAAATTAAATGGGATTAATAAACTTCCATGGCCAAGTTAATCTCTGAATATGAAATCAATTGAAAACTTTTGGGCATATTAGACGGGGACCTTTCCAAAAAGAAAAGAAAGCTATCTTCTACGCCTGAACTTTTAACATTGTTGCGTCAGACATGGAAAGAAATTTCTCAATATGATATTCGTCAACTGATAAATGCCATGCCTAGAAGGGTCCTAGCATTAAAAACAGCAAAGGGAATGCCAACCAAGCATTAGTTATTAAATTTGTGACCATTTATTTTTATTTTATTCTATAAATGATATGTTTATTGACATACACTCTTTCTAGTGGTGTTAGGGTTAGGGTTAGGGTATGGTGTCTATTCCTTTGCCATGTCCGTGTATATGATTCCCCCTACTCTCTATCGATACCTAAATCTAAACGCAGATTCCATGAACAAAGCTTCTTTCTCAGTCTGTGGAACACTGTTCCGCCGGCATGCTTCCCGATTGAATACAACATACTAGCATTCAAGTCCAATGTAAACAAGTTTTTGTTGAGCCCTCTCCATAAATAATCAAATTCTACCCAATTTACACCATTAAAGATTACTACATTACCATCTTAAATTCATTAACCGTTATCCTCAAGTGACCTTCAAGACTTGATAGTGGCGACTCTCAAGTTAAAAAAAGTACTCATAGTCCCCTGTTAGACACAATACATAAGAGTCGCCTCTTTACGTGCCTCGTGGCAATATATCGTGTTTGAAGCGAAAAAGAGAAAAAAAACCCCAAAAAAACCAAAACCAAAAAAAACTCCTACTACAATTTTAGGCACCGTCAAAAATGGCCGAAAAATCAAGTTGTTGTTTTTTAAAACGAAATTACATTTATTAAAATCCATTATTTCTGAGTAACTTTTTTTTTCCAGAAAGATAAAACCCTGAATTTTATCATATAGAAAGCAGAATAATGTAAAACTTTTTCTACTATTTTAAATTAAATTTTAAATGTTAAATTTTCCCCAAAAGTTAACAATTGGCGTTTTTTGTTTTGCACAAAAACGTATATAAATAGTTTAAAAAAAGGTTTGAAAGAATTAATTTGTTTATTTCTTGTGTAACTAAGATTTAGGGTGATTTTCTATGAGAATATGCAAAAATATTATAATATAAGTACCTGGATTTCAAATAATTCCACTTATTCATATAGGCAACCAGTTACTTCGAGTCGATTTGATTACTGTTTACATTTGTGCTTGATAAAAAGCAAACTACGGAAGACCAAAAAGCCAAAAAAACTTATTTTTCAGTGACGAAAATTTCAATGTATTATTAACGCTGAGGCTGGCCATACCAGATGGGTGACCATTTGTATGAGTTTGGTTTTTAATGTGTATGTGTGTGGGGGCCAGGCTCTCCAAAATGGGGAGGGGGCAATTTAAAGCAGAATAAAAAAAAATATTTCAGCGCGTTTGGTCCACCGTAGTCGAAAGGCGGCAAACGTTTCCAAACTTGATCGAAAAAAATAATGATATTTTTTAACACAAAGGGCACAATATTTATCGATTTTTTTTGTATCGATTCTTCAAAGCATGCCCTGTGTAATAATGGTCATGCATTATTCGGCTCGCTAAAAAGAAATTGTTAATTTCTTTATCAAAGATTTTAAAATGTTTTTTTTCGTATAAATATTAATTTTTTTTGTTTGTTTTGCTTAACTTAAATTAATTATTTTACTTAACATATTCATCGAATTTCACACTTCAAAACTCAAAAGCGTGATAATTAAACACAATCGAAGTTCTGATATTCAGACATCAAAATAAGGTATGCAAACAAGTTTTTTTTTAATCTATAATCACGTCCCTTACAACAACATAATATGTTTTGTTCAGTTTCAGATGATTATTTTAAGCATATTTGGAACCCCCTCAAAACAAGGGGGGATTATAAGCAATATATATATATATATATATATATATATATATATATATATATATATATATATATATATATTGTTTATGAAAAATAAGTGCACTGTTATAAAGTTCATTCTTCTCTTAATAATCGCTGAAAATTTCGTATTGATTGGATAATTACCTGATTTTTGGTAGATTTTTAAAAAGACGGCCCGTCAAAAAGTACTTACCTGCCCCCCCCCCGTTTTGGCGGTGCCTAACAATTTAAACAAGCAAAAATCTCTTTACAATTTCTTTCCGTTAAATATGTTTTTTTCTTTTACTCATTTTTATCCACTTAGCGTTTTGCTTTATTTTTTTTTTTCGTTTCGTTAAAAATACCAGTCCTCCCATCTTCCAATTCCGCGTCTGTTTTTAAATCGAACATAGCATAAATATTTATATGACTCAAGGATAACCAAGCACTACGGGTATTTTCCGCTGTGCGGAGGGAAAGCATAATTGAATCCATCAACTTGTTGACATATATTTTCTGATGTCTGACATATCTGGAATCCCTCACGTGATCTTTAGTCGGTAAAGTGGGCCAAGAATTTTTACAGCAACACGCGTCTATGGTAGAAACATAAGCGCTAAATTAGAAGTGACAAGAGTTAATTTATGAATGGATTATCGGTACATCAAGATATATATATATATATATATATATATATATATATATATATATATATATATACATTCAATTAATGTTAATATCTATCTATCTATCTATCTAAACCTGTTGATATATATATATATATATATATATATATATACATACATACATATATATATACATATATATATATATATATATATATATATATATATATATATATATATATATATATGAGAATGTGTGTGTGAAGACACTTCTCAACCTATATACTCAACGAATTTTTGATCTACAGACCTGAAATTTGGTAGATAGGGCATTCGAAGATGTGGAAAACTTTGTAATCAATTGTCACCCGGAAATAAGAGCTGCTAAATGGTCAAAATTGAAAATTTAGTACGTGGGGGGGGGTCGGGAGTTTATTTGTTTGTCAACTGAGTCACGAATGTGCATGTGTGAATCGTTCACATGAGAGAATACTTATTTTATAAATTAGTAGAATTGTAAACACTTTTTGAAGAACGTGTCAAGCTTGCTTAATGGTTATCGTAATTGACTCACTGTCGTTAAGTTTTGGTTTCGATATCAGCTCAAGTATTTTTGTTTACTTACAAGAAGTGAGCTGTGTAAAAAGAAAACATATTACTCGCATGCACATGTCTCAGTTTATTTATTTTTTTCGTTTTTTTCTATTCATTTTTTAAAAGGAAATTAATGTCATATTTAGTACCTATGGTATTTCTGCTTATAATAAATAAGAATTTTGCATCGATTAAAATATAATATTTATGCGTATTTTACGACCGGGCAACGGCGAGTACCCTACTAGTATATATATATATATATATATATATATATATATATATATATATATATATATATATATATATATATATATATATATATATTAGAAATGCCAAAACTTAATTTCTGAGTGGATTATCGTTACATTAGGAGTAATATATGCAGCCAGTTGATAGCTCTCTCTCTCTCTCTCTCTCTTTCCCTCTCTCTATATCTATATCTCTCTTTCTCTCTCTTTCTCTCTCTCTCCCTCTCTCTCTCTCTCTCTCTCTCTCTCTCTCTCTCTATATATATATATATATATATATATATATATATATATATAGAGAGAGAGAGAGAGAGAGAGAGAGAGAGAGAGAATAAAAAGGAACAAACCGTATTATGTGTTCATCAACGTTTCGTCTTTATTTCGGAAGTCTCGAAATAAAGACGAAACGTTGATGAACACATAATACGGTTTGTTCCTTTTTATTTTCTCTATTTTGTCGGAATACTATTTCCATTATTTTCATCATATATATATATATATATATATATATATATATATATATATATATATATATATGTATTTATATATATATATATATATATATATATATATATATATATATATATATATATATATATATATATATATATATTGGATATTTCCCCCAAACTTCTGGCCTTGATGGAGGGGGGACTAAAACTTGCTGCAATGTTTTCAAATGACCTGAAATAATAGCAAATAGTTCCAAATAGTGATTCCAAATAGTTCTCATATGTTATATCTCCCCTCTTTTGGAAATCGGCTACGATTATGAATATCTCCAGTATCAAATGATCCCCATACACTGTGAAATTTACTTAATATCTGAAAACCAAAGAGGAGAGATATAACATATGAGAAATATGTGGAATGAAGTCTCCCCTTGTTATTATTTCAAATCATTTCTAAAGCATAGCAGCAAGTTTTAGTCTCCCCTCCATCAAGGCAAGATGTTTATGAGAAATATAAGATATTTTGTAATTCATATGTAAAACTAGGAGAACAAATGATTATCATTGAAACATTACAAATGATGGACGATATCCTTATTATGTGTTTAGTTCCATTCTATGACACTGTTTTATGATAACAATTCTCGTGGGTATATATTAGCATTCCATTTATAAGAATGTAAGCCACAGATTATTTTAGTTAATGTTTTTCGGCTATTTCATTAGTAAGTATGCAAAGTGCACTCACCTTTTTTCAACTAATGATATAGCCTTGACAGAGTACAAAATAGACTTCGTGGCTTAGTGGGGGATGCCCTGTTCTCTACCCTGCAACCTCTCTCCCACAGAAGAGACGTTGCGAGCCTGTCCTTGTTTTATCGTTATTTCCATGGCAGATGCTCGTCTGAACTCCAATCTCTGGTCCCCCCTCGCCAATCTTTCACGAGAAACACCCGTCTAGCTGAATCCACTGTGAAAAATTTCCCCCACTCTATATCTGTGCCTAAATCAAAACGCGGATTCCATGAACAAAGCTTCTTTCTTAGAACTGCACGCCTGTGGAACTCTGTTCCGTCTGCCTGCTTCCCTCCGGACTACAACTTGGATGTCTTCAAGTCCAATGTTAACAAATTCCTCATGAACCGCCCCCTTAAGTAAACACTTCAGCAAATCTCCTCACTAATTTAATGTACTTGCAATAACCCTTATCCCTGAGTTGCTTCCGGGCCTTGATAAGTGGTGATCACTGTGTAAAAAAAAAATATGTTTTCATTTGCCTCTTTTAGTATTGATCAATATAGCTTGAAATGATGTTAAAGTCAAAGGCGGCGCCATCTTTTTTTGACTAAATTGTTTATGTTAGCCTATTCTTCGGCGTTTTTTTTATTATGTGGCTTTCATACTTATGAATAGAATGTTGATATATATCTACGAAAAATATTATCAAAAAACAGCGTTATATAATGGAAATAAACAGATAATTAGTTTGGAGCAATAACTAGGTACTTTAATTAGTTGTTTTATGTGAACTGGGAAAATCTACCAAGATAGACATCATGTATTTGTCTACATGTATACAGGCAAGAAATGCTATCTCTATAAGGAATCACGCATGAAATATATATTGGATAAACAACTCAAATGAAAGAATGACAACCATTGAAATAAAATTTATATATAGATATGGAAACTTATACGTGTGTGCACTTGGATATTTTACATCTGTATAATTATTAGGGTTTGTATTCCTATACACATAGATTCGAAAAAGTTGTCAAAAAACAAATATATAACAAATAAATGTTATCAAAGGCAAGATAAGTTACTTTTCTACTTAAATGGATATGTTTTTAGTGTTTTTATTTAATGTAACATATTTATTCAACTCGAAAAACATACAGTGTTTACCGATGTATTGGAAAGTTAAAAATGGTGTCCGACTCTCTCTTTGACACGGTAAGTTTGGAAAAAGGAGTTAAAAAAAAAAAAAAAACTGGACAAAATACTGTTAGAAACTCGCTTAATATATGTTACCGTGACATAGGCTGACATAGATTCGGTGGGTTTTTAACAGTATTATATCTAGTTTTTTTATTTTTAACTCTTTTTCCCAAACTTACCGTGTCAAAGAGAGCGCCATTTAAAATTTTCCAATACATCGGTAAACACTATGATTTTCGAACTGAATAAACACGTTACATTAAATAAAAACATTAAAAACAGCCCAGTTAGGTAGAAAAGTAACTTATCTTTCCTTTGATAACATTTATTTGTTATATATTTGTTTTTAGACAACTTTTTCGAATCTATGTGCATAGTAATACAAACCCAATTATTATATATACGTTGATATAAAATAATTATTATATACACGTTAATATAAAAATAATTATTATATAAACGTTAATATAAAAACGCAATTGCCATGATACCATGTATATTTAAACCATATAAAACAGATTTTAGATCTGTTACACGCTGTTAAATTTGATCATCTAAACGTATGCTACTTTAGAAATAAATAAACAAATAAATAAAAACAAAATACTGAATAAACAAATAAAAGAATACGGTTTATCAGTAAAATAAACAAATAAGAAATAAACCAACAGTAACAAAAATAGACAGAAAGTCTGCTATTAAAAAGCTGCCGATATTAGAATATGATTATAGAATCACATATTAGAATGTAAAAAAAATTATTACATATTAGAATATATAGAAATGATTATATATTAGAATATAAAGAAAGGATTACATATTATAATATAAAGAAATGATTATATATTAGAATATATAGAAAGGATTGCATATTAGAATATATAGAAAGGATCACATATTAGAATATAAAGAAAGGATTGCATATTAGAATATATAGAAAGGATCACATATTAGAATATATTGAAAGAATCACATATTAGAATATAAAGAAAGGATTGCATATTAGAATATATAGAAAGGATCACATATTAGAATATAAAGAAAGGATTGCATATTAGAATATATAGAAAGGATCACATATTAGAATATATTGAAAGAATCACATATTAGAATATATAGAAAGGATCACATATTAGAATATATTGAAAAAATCACATATTAGAATATATAGAAAGAATCACATATTAGAATATAAAGAAAGGATTACATATCAGAATATAAAGAAAGGATTACATATTAGAATATAAAGAAAGGATTGCATATTAGAATATAAAGAAAGGATTGCATATTAGAATATAAAGAAAGGACTACATATTAGAATATATTGAAAGAATCACATATTAGAATATATAGAAAGAATCACATATTAGAATATAAAGAAAGGATTGCATATTAGAATATAAAGAAAGGATTGCATATTAGAATATACAGAAAGGATTACATATTAGAATATAAAGAAAGGATTGCATATTAGAATATAAAGAAAGGATTGCATATTAGAATATAAAGAAAGGATTACATATTAGAATATATTGAAAGGATTGCATATTAGAATATAAAGAAAGGATTACATATTAGAATATAAAAAAGGATTACATATTAGAATATATTGAAAGAATCACATATTAGAATATATAGAAAGGATTATATATTAGAATATAAAGAAAGGATTGCATATTAGAATATATTGAAAGAATCACATATTAGAATATAAAGAAAGGATTGCATATTAGAATATAAAGAAAGGATTACATATCAGAATATATAGAAAGAATCACATATTAGAATATAAAGAAAGGATTGCATATTAGAATATAAAGAAAGGATTGCATATTAGAATATAAAGAAAGGATTACATATTAGAATATAAAGAAAGGATTGCATATTAGAATATAAAGAAAGGATTACATATTAGAATATATTGAAAGGATTGCATATTAGAATATATTGAAAGAATCACATATTAGAATATAAAGAAAGGATTGCATATTAGAATATAAAGAAAGGATTGCATATTAGAATATATAGAAAGGATTACATATTAGAATATATAGAAAGGATTACATATTAGAATATATAGAAAGGATTACATATTAGAATATATAGAAAGGATTACATATTAGAATATATAGAAAGGATTACATATTAGAATATATAGAAAGGATTACATATTAGAATATATAGAAAGGATCACATATTAGAATATAAAGAAAGGATCACATATTAGAATATAAAGAAAGAATCACATATTAGAATATAAAGAAAGGATTGCATATTAGAATATAAAGAAAGAATCACATATTAGAATATAAAGAAAGGATTACATATTAGAATATATTGAAAGGATTGCATATTAGAATATAAAGAAAGGATTACATATTAGAATATAAAAAAGGATTACATATTAGAATACATTGAAAGAATCACATATTAGAATATATAGAAAGGATTATATATTAGAATATAAAGAAAGGATTGCATATTAGAATATATTGAAAGAATCACATATTAGAATATAAAGAAAGGATTGCATATTAGAATATAAAGAAAGGATTACATATTAGAATATAAAAAAAGGATTACATATTAGAATATATTGAAAGAATCACATATTAGAATATATAGAAAGGATTATATATTAGAATATAAAGAAAGGATTGCATATTAGAATATATTGAAAGGATTACATATTAGAATATATTGAAAGAATCACATATTAGAATATAAAGAAAGGATTATATATTAGAATATAAAGAAAGGATTGCATATTAGAATATAAAGAAAGGATTGCATATTAGAATATATTGAAAGAATCACATATTAGAATATATTGAAAGAATCACATATTAGAATATAAAGAAAGGATTACATATTAGAATATAAAGA
The DNA here is from genome assembly GCF_053919585.1 of Euprymna scolopes. Lineage (NCBI taxonomy): Eukaryota > Metazoa > Mollusca > Cephalopoda > Sepiida > Sepiolidae > Euprymna > Euprymna scolopes. The sequence goes on along the minus strand of NC_136495.1, from coordinate 157,895,189 downwards.
AAGGATTGCATATTAGAATATAAAGAAAGGATTACATATTAGAATATATTGAAAGAATCACATATTAGAATATATTGAAAGAATCACATATTAGAATATATTGAAAGAATCACATATTAGAATATAAAGAAAGGATTGCATATTAGAATATAAAGAAAGGATTACATATTAGAATACATAGAAATGATTATATATTAGAATATAAAGAAAGGATTATATATTAGAATATATAAAAAGGATTTTACATTACAATATAAAGAGAGGATTACATATTATAATATAAAGAAAGGATCACATATTAGAATATATAGAAAGGATTATATATTAGAATATATAGAAAGGATTACATATTAGAATATATAGAAAGGATTACATATTAGAATATATAGAAAGGATTACATATTAGAATATATAGAAAGGATTACATATTAGAATATATAGAAAGGATTATATATTAGAATATATAGAAAGGATTACATATTAGAATATATAGAAAGGATTACATATTAGAATATATAGAAAGGATTACATATTAGAATATATAGAAAGGATTACATATTAGAATATATAGAAAGGATTACATATTAGAATATATAGAAAGGATTACATATTAGAATATATAGAAAGGATTACATATTAGAATATATAGAAAGGATTACATATTAGAATATATAGAAAGGATTACATATTAGAATATAAAGAAAGGATTACATATTAGAATATATAGAAAGGATTACATATTAGAATATATAGAAAGGATTACATATTAGAATATATAGAAAGGATTACATATTAGAATATAAAGAAAGGATTACATATTAGAATACATAGAAATGATTATATATTAGAATATAAAGAAAGGATTATATATTAGAATATATAAAAAGGATTTTACATTACAATATAAAGAGAGGATTACATATTATAATATAAAGAAAGGATCACATATTAGAATATATAGAAAGGATTATATATTAGAATATATAGAAAGGATTACATATTAGAATATATAGAAAGGATTACATATTAGAATATAAAGAAAGGATTACATATTAGAATATATAGAAAGGATTACATATTAGAATATATAGAAAGGATTATATATTAGAATATATAGAAAGGATTATATATTAGAATATATAGAAAGGATCACATATTAGAATATATAGAAAGGATCACATATTAGAATATAAAGAAAGTATCACACTTGTACTACTTAAAAACAAAGTAAACATTTAGTGCTAAAACAAGAAAATAGCCGTAATTCCCCGCTGGGATAACTTGACCAGGTTGGATCGTATTTCCTGTTGTATAGCGGGGTACATATTGAGACAGCATATCAGAGAGTATATTGGAGGACGTATATATCGGGGACGTATATATCGGAGGACGTATATATTGGAGGACGTATATATCGAAGGACGAGACATTTATGTGACACTGTTACACAGCGACTGTGACGGCGATGACGTTGTTTGTATAACGGCGTAAACGGCGACAACGATGACGATGGAAATTCTTATTTGTTCATCTATATTATTAATACGGAGCTGAGAAATATGATGCAACAGTTCTTGTTAAGACAGATAGATGGGAAAGTCATAATTGGTGATGATGGTGAGGAGACATAATACTTGAAGGGAGTTATACAAAATTCACAGATGATAGATAAAAACATATTACCTTTCATTTTACGAAGACAACAACGAAGACAAGTTTACAAATATAAATGACGATTCTTTATTCTCATCTGGATGATTGATGAATCAGGAACTCAAGCTTTTATGATACATGGCCTTATATTCTCCCCCTTCTCCTTCAAGGGGCGTTAGCTCCTAGTCTGACTGACTTGATTCTCTCTAACTCGCTTCTAACTCTTCTAACTAACTTGAACCCATCTCAATATATTGGGAATTCCCGTTATGACGTCAGAGGCACGGCCAACAATGTGATTCCTTCACGTGTTCAAATTACACATGAGTTTAATCACGTTTGGTAACAAAGAAATTCCTAAATGAATTGTTTCATTTATAATCTGTTTATTTCATCGTTATCTAACTTGTATTGTCCATTCTTTTAACTGACATATTTAATATTCAGTTATTTCTTAAAGAATGGACAATCGACTGTATTCCTAAATTGAATATTTATTCTCTTTTTAACACTTGTCTACTGGGTTCGATTCTATCCTTTTCCAAATATCATTTTCAAACGTATCTATTTAATTACTGGGGTCACCTTCTCATGTAACATCCCCTTTCTCACTCCTTATTCCTTTCTTGGCCGCACTTCTTCCCTCTACTCGCATACACAAACTATACAACCACCCTGTCCTTTCAGTGTTGAAATAACACCCAGATAACTTTTTTTTTATAAACAATATGAATGAACCTTGATTTTCGTTTCAGTGTCGCTGCTTTTTTCGGTCTGATGAGGTGGGCCATTCTAAATTGAGATTCTACTGAAACGTGTATGCACATGTGTAACCAAAAATGTTTGTATAATATATACCGGCTCTGCCCTCCACTGAGCACTATTTAATAATTACACGGGTTTCAGTGGATCTACAAGTATGAAACGAAACTATACAATCATTATAATATATGTATATATATATAATGAATGAATGACAAAAGTCTACATTCCAAAGTTCATGATGTTGACCATCTTACAATTTATTCCTTTAATGCAGTTGACATTTACAATTCATGACAGTATCTGTTTCGTAGTACAAAATCAATCACTTAATTATTATATCAATCAGGAATATTTGTAATATAGACTTTTGTCATTTATTCATTATATTGCTATGTAATTACATTAAGCCTCTTAAATAAGGATTGGTATATATTATAAGAAAATAAAGTATATTTTCTTCAGATATATATATATATATATATATATATATATATATATATATATATATATATATATATATATATATTACTGCATTTGACTGCGACTACATACACGCATACCCGTGTGTGTGTATTTATCAAGTATTAGTGATTATGAGTATGGATTCTTCCACCTATTTTGATTTAAACGTGCTTAACGAGTTGAATCTGCTGCAGTGTTTGTGCCTCGTAGAAGTTTCTATTAGTTCACTTTTAATTAGATAGTGTTAACATACACAGCTTATAGACTGCCTCCCTATATTCTTAGTACGATAAAGGCGTGCGTAGGGCCATTTTGAAACTGTCAAGAACACTTCGTGATAAAAACATCTCAAAGATAAGCCGAGTCTTTGGAAACAGTGTCTGATTTCGACAACTAATCTAACTAATTACGCAAGTCGTTCCACATAACGTTTTCGACGTATAAATCAAATTTCTGAAAACGATAGTTTTTACTTGCAATTATTTACAGATATGACGGCAATTTGGTGATATGTTGGTAATTTAATCTGTTTAATAAAGAGTAAATAAAATGCAGTTAATGTCGATACACATGAAGGAAGTTATTTTTAAATATGAATTCAAAGCTGCAACTCTATTAGGCAATATTAGCCAAGTATCAACAAAGTATTTTAAATGATTTTTTTGGGAATAATATAAGAACGGGTAGGTGGATCTTGTTAGACCTGGGACGCAGTTTATCTCGGAAAAGGTAAACCCTACATTCAAACATATCTTGCTTGTTGAATTATCAGCCAGGGGGAAGATCTTAGGAGTAAACCTCGAGGAAAAATACAGAATAAAACCCCTAAAGTAGTTCGCTGTTACTCACATCTTCATCTCACTAGTAAAAGTTTGTGTGTCCAACAGTAAACGTTTTGCAGCGCCTGTAGATCTATCAGCGACAAGGAGATGGGCTACGTGCTAAGTTGGCAACAGAGTTTTCTCCATATCACATCACCCAGGACAGCATCCTTAATCGACTCTGACCGATGGAGGTCTACGATAGCATCAACATAGTTTATCGTTCGAAAACCCAATTGTATCTGATTTATATTGATTTTAATCCATAGATATTATACACTAATTAAGCAAGAGTACCTGGATTTGTATTTCTTTTAATGCCTTTTAAGCTTAAAGCTTTAATTTGAGAAATTTCATAGAATCAAAATCATGTAATATATGTAAATAAAATATATGTAAATAAAAATATATGTAAATAAATATATTTATAAATAAAAATATTTTTAAATAAAAGTGTATGCAAATTAAAATATATGTAAATAAAAATATTTGTAAATAAAAATATTTGTAAATAAAAATATATGTAAATTAAAATATATGTAAATAAAAATATTTGAAAATAAAAATATATATTAAATAATAATATATTTAAATAAAATATATGTAAATAAAAACATATTTAAATAAAAATATATATAAATAAAAATATATTTAAATAAAAATATATTTACATAAAATACATGTAAATAAAAATATATGTGCATAAAATATATATGTAAGTAAAATATATGTAAATAAAATATATATAAATAAAAATATATATAAATAAAAATATATGTAAATAAAAATATATGTAAATAAAAATATATGAAAATAAAATATATGTAAATAAAAATATATGTAAATAAAACATATGTAAATAAACATATATGTAAATAAAATATATGTAAATAAAAATATATGTAAATATAAATATATGCAAATAAAAATATATCTTATTAAAATATTTTTAGATATACATATTTTTAAATAAAAATATATGTCAATAAAAATATGTGTAAATAAAAAGATTGGTAAATAAAAAGATTTGTAAATAAAATATATGTACATAAAAATATATGTAAATAAAAATATATGTAAATATGTAAATAATAATATATGTAAATAAAAATGTTTGTAAATAAAGGTATATGTAAATGAAATATATGTAAATAAAAATATATCTAAATAAAAATATATGTAAATAAAAATATATGTAAATAAAAATATATGTAAATAATAATATGTGTAAATAAAAATATATGTAAATAATAATATATGTAAATAAAATATATGTAAATAAAATATATGTAAATAAAAATATATGTAAATAAACATATATGTAAATAAAATATATGTAAATAAAAATATATGTAAATAAAAATATATGTAAATAAAATATATGTAAATAAAAATATATGTAAATAATAATATATGTAAACAAAAATATATGTAAATAATAATATATGTAAATAAAAATTTATGTAAATAAAAATTTATGTAAATAAAATATATGTAAATAAAAATATATGTAAATAAAAATATATGCAAATAAACATATATGTAAATAAAAATATATGTAAATAAAAATATATATAAATAAAATATATGTAAATAAATATATATGTAAATAAAATATATGTAAATAAAAATATATGTAAATAAAAATATATGCAAATAAAAATATATGTAAATAAAATATATGTAAATAAATATATATGTAAATAAAATATATGTAAATAAAAATATATGTAAATAAAATATATGTAAATAAAAAGATAAGGAAAGGATTCGAAAATTAAAAAAATAAAAGGATTCTATTCGTTTAGTATCTTTATTTTCAAGTTACTTAAGAATTTGATCCGTTCAGCGTTGATTGACCAAGTCTAAATTTAGTTACACGAATATCAGTAATAAATACAGAATATGAAACCCGTCTCTTTTTGATTATAGTGATTATTTATTGAAGAACTGGATAACGATTCAAAATTTGCGCAAAACATTATGATCTTTTTTTTTTCAAATAGACATAAGTTGCAGCTTTAAAGGAGTACAGAAAAAAATAATTATACTTGTTTACGTAAAAAATAATTATACTTGTTTACGTAAAAAATAATTATACTTGTTTACGTAAAAAAATATTAATGAAAACCAGTCACCGAATGGCGCAACGGCAGTATCACCCACTTTGCAGACTACGCAAAAATTTGTATCTGAAGTGGACGATCTTACGAAACGAGGAAACCAAAGAGAAGAAACCCAAGTTATATACTTGGATAGAATCGGGGGAAAATGAGCCTCACGGGAGCTTCATAAAACCCAGAAACTGTGCCGTCTTGTATAAGTCACTTCGGTAATATTTTCATATTCATTTAATAATTCGCCGACAGATTTTAGAAGCTTCATCTTTTCAATATGATGTGCAGCAATATCGAAAACGTAATTGATTGATGAACTGATTTAAAAAAAAAATGATTTCTATACATCCGACATCATGTCATTATTTGATCGTTTCAATAAAGAAGTTTCTGGATTCAAGATTATATTTTAATCGGATAAATATCTCTTTTAGTTTTCCTATCACTTTTATAACTTTATTACAGAAAAAACATTTCGTGTATAACGAACTGACATAAAGTAAACACATATTAATAATGGAGATTTGGCATCTGTCTGCTTGAAGCTGTAATTATACAGTTAATACTATATCTAAAGCGAAACTGGCAATATTACTTCAATATCTGAATCCGAAACTATACTTTTACTTCTGTATCTAAATTAAAAACTATAATATTATTTCTATATCTAAATTAAAAACTATAATATTATTTCTATATCTAAATTCAAAACCATAATATTATTTCTATATCTAAATTAAAAACCATAATATTATTTCTATATCTAACTTAAAAACCATAATATTATTTCTATATCTTAATCCGAAACTATAATATCACCATCTCTTAATGTTTAATTCGGTTTACTATACTATGTAAGATTTTCAATGCTTAATTCAAGGATGTGGTGTTGTATCCTTTCCCAGTATTATCCCTTCTTTTTTTTGGGGAAGTATAGTAGAGTATCTAATATATTTTCACGAAAACTCTGAGGGAAATGTACTTTATGTTTTCTTGTTATTAGACAATTCTTACAGGTGTTACCTCCTCATTTGAGAGTAGTGTAGTATATGTTCGTTTTTCATAACACAGAGAATATTATTGTCGTTTCATATAACAGTAATTTCCTTATTTTAAAACGATCGTGTGAAAAAGAAGTAACATTTTTTTTACTAAGTATCACAACTTATCAAAGCCCAAAAGCCACTCGAGCATGGATGTTCCTCCGGGAAAACGATTATAACGATATGATCACCATCGTTAAATGCTGGATGACACGCGTTAAATTGTGAAGCAAAAGTTACGCAATCATTAACCGCTCCTTTCCCGACGCAACAATGTTTGGTTCCAGTGGCAAGAAGTGCTGAGATAAGCGAGAACACATACAGCACTTCATAGTCTCAAATAGTCACCCATTTTAGTACTGACCAGGCTCAATGTTGCTTAACTTCTGTGATTTAAGTGATTATGTTGTATATCGATAATAAGGGTAATGAGTGGCAAATGCGTGTTGAAACAACATCGTAATGATTGGTAATGATGATGGAAGTTTGGCAGAATCTAATTAAAAGGACCGATCGACAAAAATTTGTTTACATTGGACTTGAAAAGACAATGTTGTAGTCAGATAGGAAGCAACTTCGCAATATTTGTTCCAGAAACGGGTAGTTCTAGGAAAAAAAACTTTGCTCGTAGAAGTTTCGTACAGCGAGCGAAAAAGGAAACTGGGCACTTGTTTAGCTAGATGTGTTTCTGTTGTGGATGTTTTACACTTGGTGCCATAGATTGAAACTCAACCTAGCAAGTATACGCTTAACAGATTCACGAAAGCATATAATAATAATAATAATAATAATAATAATAATAATAATAATAAGTGACAAGATACTTGTCTCCTCACCTCCGGAACTCGTAATTTGTAAAAATTCTTCTCGTCTTCAACAAAGAAGAAAGAGCTTCCTCCTTGGTAGTAGTTGCCCGTTTGTGTCGATGTACCTCGAATAATATCTTCCCAATCCCACATGTCGATGCGCAGTTCGTAGGTCGCCTGCACGCTCAGGTAATAAATCTTTTCGTTACCCAGCCAGAACTCGGATCCGATCGTGCCGAAACCGTTCTTGTAGTCGTTCCAGCCGCGATAAAAGTCCACCTCGCCATTGCTTCGCTTCTGGATAAGTGTCCACGCCTTGTCGGATTCGAACTCGCATTCAACGCGGAAAGGATGCGGCGCGTATTCAGGCTTGATCAAGTAGACGCCATTTTCACCTCCGCCATTTTGATGGATATCGTCACAATCTGTTGAAAAAGAAGAAAGAAATTGTTTTAATAAATGCAAGACATTCGGTCATTTCCAATGTTTGGACACGATTTAGTTAATACATAGAAAATGTGCGTTGAATGCAAATTGTAAACTAGTGTTTGCACCCTTGGCGATTGTCAATACTAGAATCAGTATGGCCAGACGAAGAATCCCACGACACATACATTTTAGGGGTTAGCGGTAAAGTGGATAATGACACGCAATGATGAACTAGGTGCGCAAAGTTAGAGCAAAACATAAAAATGTATATATTAAATGTTCGGCCTATCCGAATGATTAAACACGATTCACTTAACACGTTTAAAAATGTGACTGATACACTATCATCTCGATTATTTTACGGGGTGGTGGTGGTGGTAACAGTAATCAAGTAGATAACGACACGGACTGACGACTGTTAGAATCCAGTTCATTCCCCAGAAACACTTTCACCTTATGGATGTAGGCAACCATCACGTGTTACCTCCTGCAAGTATCCGATGTCTTTCTAGAAAGAATTCTAACTCGATAGATATCGAGGAAACGAATGTCAGCAATAATAATCTGATTCGTTACAAATAAATGAATGATGCGACACAAAAAAAACAAAACAATGAAATGGATAAATAGAAATCTGCATAAATTAAAATATCATATTTAAGCGTATTTTACGACCGGACTACGTCGGGCGTTCCTGCTAGTTTTAAATTATTTTTTTTTTGTCATAAGATAGAACATAGAATTTAAACCTTGATTCTAGCCGAATGCCAAGGAAATATAATTTATTTATTTATTTATGCCAATGAGATATATTTATATTTATTTATTTATGAATGCCAAGGAAATATATTTTATTTAGAGTTTTATGTTGTACACAAAGTGTACAACGTAACACTCTAAATAAAATATATTTCCTTGGCATTCAGCTAGAATCAAGGTTTAAATTCTATGTTCTATCTTATGAAAAAAAAAAAAATAATTTAAAACTAGCAGGAACGCCCGACGTAGTCCGGTCGTACAATACGTTTTAATATGATATTTTAATATGATATTTTAATATGATATTTTAATATGATATTTTAATATGATATTTTAATATGATATTTTAATATGATATTTTAATATGATATTTTAAACGACGTCAGATGAAATAATATGTTTTTGCATTACAGTTCGGAGTTTGTAACTAGCTCATACGAAAAAAAAAAATGTGTAGTGTGATAAGGTACATTCGCGCATAAAATTATTATAACAAATAATTTTACAGATAGTAGTTATGAAACGATTCAAACATTTTTCCCATTCACAGGCGCTAGGGGCCTCAAATGATTGGATTTTTTACGGGCCGTTTTTTAATGGGATTTTAGACGGTTAAAATTGTTTTTAAAGGGTCAAAAATAGGTGAACATTTTGAAAAATCGTTAAACATTTTGTGCATTCATCTTAGTTTATTTTTAATTTTTAATCAGTTTATATGACCTTGATTTGAATTTTATTTTTTACTATCGATTTGAAATATTTTTAGCAATTCCAATCCAAAGCTAAATATTTTTTTCATTGTTTCACGGTCTCGATTCTTCGATTGAAATGTAAGGTTGACGCCAATTCAATTTACTACTCGTTTTGCCCGAATTCGATATTTTTCGACGTTGTCCGTCACATATCCAAACCCTAACCCTACCCCCACTCCTTTTCTAACCTGTGCAAAATATTTCTTAAAAATGGTGAATTTTTGTGAAAATAAATATTCACCTTCTCAGTTTGCAAAAAATATTGCAATATCATTTGATTTATTTTTTTTCTGTCGGACTGAGGTATAATTCTGTACTTTGAGAAGACATTAGTTTATTGCTTATCGTCTGAGACGCCCCTACAAGGGAATGTCGACGACGCTCCTCAGGCATTTTTTGTAGACTAGAGTGCTCTATCTTTTGACCGCTGACGTTTCAATCCCCACTGACCTTGTCTCGCATATTCCCGCGGTAGGGGGGCGATGGAGGAAAATACTAGCTTTTAAACTTTTCTTGCTTATTCACCTGCTTGCGTAACGAAGGAAATGTAAGAGAAACAATGGATCAAATAGAAAATGGGGTTCAATTAAAGGACACGAAAGGATGAACCCCCGATTGTCCAACGACAGGATGACGACATAATGATCAACATTGCCTTGTCATTTTTTTTTTAAAGCAAATCATGAATGCATAATTCATGATTTGTTAGTTAAGTCGATTCACAATTAGCATTTACCTCAGCATGAAATGCAGGATTTGGAGGAAATAACGAAAATATGAGCTTGAAAACTTCACAAGAAAAATCGTTTCCTCTGATTTGACGCAGAAAGGAATTCATCAGAGGAATTTGTTAGTCAACCGGTGCAAAACGTTTTGAACGTGTGAAACACTTTTGACAGTGAAATTATAGGGCAACAGGAAAAGCGACGTGGGATGCTTTTTTTGTTTCGCTCTAATGTTTTGTGAGAACAGGGGAGGGTCTAGGAACATCCGGTGAGGCCCCTGATTAACAAAAAATAAAAATAAAGGGATGTGTATTACATTGTATAAGGCCTGTCGGGAAAATAATCATGAATGTTCATAAGAAAAAAATGCTATTTCAAACGTAAGCTTGACAGATCGAAGAAAATGCGGCTCCAAACATAAGGTTGGTAGACCGATGTAAATAAGATTTAAGTCTTAGCAGACTAACAAAAGTGATATTTAAAACTAAGCCTGACAGACCAATGAAAATGAAATTTCAAACTTAAGATTGACAGATCAACGAAAATTATATTTTAAACTTAAGATTGACAGACCAACGAAAATAATAGTTCAAACTTAAGATTGACAGATCAACGAAAATTATATTTTAAACTTAAGATTGACAGACCAACGAAAATTATATTTTAAACTTAAGATTGACAGACCAACGAAAATAATAGTTCAAACTTGAGATTGATAAATCAACGAAAATTATATTTTAAACTTAAGATTGACAGACCAACGAAAATAATAGTTCAAACTTGAGATTGACAGATCAACGAAAATTATATTTTAAACTTAAGATTGACAGACCAACGAAAATAATAGTTCAAACTTGAGATTGATATATCAACGAAAATTATATTTTAAACTTAAGATTGACAGACCAACGAAAATAATAGTTCAAACTTGAGATTGACAGATCAACGAAAATTATATTTTAAACTTAAGATTGACAGACCAACGAAAATAATAGTTCAAACTTGAGATTGATATATCAACGAAAATTATATTTTAAACTTAAGATTGACAGACCAACGAAAATAATAGTTCAAACTTGAGATTGACAGATCAACGAAAATTATATTTTAAACTTAAGATTGACAGACAAACGAAAATAATAGTTCAAACTTGAGATTGATATATCAACGAAAATTATATTTTAAACTTAAGATTGACAGACCAACGAAAATAATAGTTCAAACTTGAGATTGATATATCAACGAAAATTATATTTTAAACTTAAGATTGACAGACCAACGAAAATAATAGTTCAAACTTGAGATTGACAGATCAACGAAAATTATATTTTAAACTTAAGATTGACAGACCAACGAAAATAATAGTTCAAACTTGAGATTGATATATCAACGAAAACGATATTAATCTATTTATTGCAGACTATTATCCTCATCTTTATTAGTTGTTGTTGTTTCACGACGTTTCGGCCAACTATTCCTCTGGCCTTCGTCAGGTGGTAACCGCGACGGATAGGAACCTCGAATCTCCTAACTGCATTCTCAGCAATTACTGCCATCCGTAGTTGTTGTCGTCTCATCACGTTCTCACATCTACGGATGGCAGTGATTGCTGAGAATGCAGTTAGGAGATTCGAAGTTCCTATTTGTCGCGGTTACCACCTGACGAAGACCAGAGGAATAGTTGGTCAAAACGTCGTGAAACAACAACTAATAAAGATGAGAATAATAGTCCGCAATAAATAAATTAATATAAATAATATTCATCTCAATAATGAATTCCAATTAAAATGATAAATATAAAAAAACGATATTTTACACTTACGAGTAAGATTGAAAATCCTGACTAAAGCTGAAATTCATTATCCCCCCCTCCTAATAGGCAAACTACTGTTTCACTCTTATATTCTAAGTAAACTAGCGAAAAAAGCAAATCCCAGAAGTTTCAGAAACCTAGACTTATTGTCTTCCGGCATTAGAAGAAGATACGACTTTATTTAAGTAATATACTTAATATCTACAATTACTATAAACTCGCTTGTATTGAAAATGTGGCTTCCTTGCCATCTATAACAAACCACGGAATATAGTTTGCCTTACTTTCAATTATATTTGTACCTGAAACATACAGTGATCCTAGATACGTCACTAAGGCTATTTCTGAATAGATACACAATGCTTTGTGCCTGACCTAATTGACTGTCGTTAACTACTAATTACGACGTGCCAAGTAGTCTTATTACGGTACAAACCCCCTATCTTTCGTGCTACGTATATCCAATATATTCATTTCCTCCAAGACAACTGCCATTGTCTGATTTGCATGTTAAATAAAAAAGAAAAATAATGAAAAAAATTTTTTTCCTTCTTTTTCTATAACTAAATTTTACTTGACTATAAATTCTAAAACTTAATTCTACTGTATTCTGTAAGCTAATCCTCTCCTAAAAACTAACAATCTATATACTCCCCAAGCTGCTAATAACACTCATACATTACACACGCCGTGGAGGGGGTCCTTAGCTTTCAGCCCATAACCTTCGCACGCTGATCGCTGGAGGTCACAATCATTAAAAACTTACACATTTCTACCGCCAAGGCATGCGTTAGTTTGTTCTTATTCAGTCTGTACTTAGATTTACAGCTGCTTGTATTACATAGCAATAGCTGTCTATTCATTAGTTTTGCAAAGATAAATACAAAAACTGAACCGATACTCTATAATGCAAAATACAACTTCATGATTTTTAAACGAAAGCTGAAGATGTCTTCATTAGAAGAGGAAATATACTTAATATCTACAACTTTCATATATTCGTATCTGCTGGAAATCTGCCCGTATACCAATTTACTTTATTATACACACTGAACCCAACATAGCTTATAATTTTACTTCCAATTTATACCTGTACTGTATTGTATTTCATATAAAAATGAAGTTACTTGTATCTGACAGCATAGATACAGCACTTAACCCTCATGCCATCTAAAATACCCAGAGCTTGGGCAACCACATTTTTAACTAAATCTTAATATCAAGCCATTCTGTAACACATTATCCTATTCCTAAGCCAACATATAAATAAAAAAAAAATCCTAAATTTAAAGGAAAAATATTAAACCATATCATAACTCTTTCCAACAAACCTCTTGCAAATATAGCTGCTTCCACCGCATTAACTTTTACTCACCCCCTCCTCCAGTAACAATGTAATAATAATGTCCCTTAATCACTTTGAGGAGTGTAATTTCTCAGTAGACATAACATTTACATACTAACCCAGTAACATTAACTACCCACGCGGGATCGCAGAAATACCTGGATTATGACCCAGCCGCGGGGCAAACTCTCTCGGTGCTGATGAACCCGTAGATCTTTCCAGGTCATCCGTCTAGGAGAAGGAAAACTCTGAAGCTAAACCTAAGGGGAGGGAGGCCCCTCCAGTCTTGGATTGGATGACATCCTTCCTAGAGCTGGTGACTCAAACAAATTACCGGTCTGCAAACCTAAACTGCTTAAGGAGTAGATGGGCACTGTCTATCACCCGTCTTCCATACTCCTTCTTTACCTATTAGCTAGGCGTAGAGGTCGAAGCACAGGGATTCGACAGAAACACTCAGTGATCGATCTTGTTTCCTGACTAGGGCAATGAACGCCGTTTTTCCCCACTCTCGACATATCCCATCCCACTCTAAACTGGGCACTTGGGAGTGCTTGAACACCATAATGCCAGGACAAGTAGATTGGGTTGACCATCATCTGGTGGGTTGAGGGTACCGGATTGAAAGTTCCTGGCTGCTGTTTCCGACGGGTAGTACAGGGCCCTAACTCTTTGGTAGCGCTTAGAGCGGCTGATCAATCAACAGTTGAATAATATCGGGATGCTTGTAGTGCCATGTCGCGCATGGAAAGGGACCCTGCACTCATCCTCGGTGGGCTTTCCTGAGGCTACAGTCCTAGTAGATGGAAGGTCAGCTGATGGTCTACTTGTGTTACATGCCTGGTGTTCTGCATAACCACTTGTTCAGCACCCCTTACCTAAACTGAAACTCTTACAAAAATGACAGTACAATCTAAAATTACGCTTAAACCAGGACAATACTCAAGCAAAACCAAATTGCCTCCTCCCTTGAGGTTTGCATTTACGAACATCCATGGGCTTAGAACTAATTTAAATGATGTTGAAGTATTTCTCCTAACAAATACCCCGGATATCTTAGCACTAAGTGAGACTAACCTACACTCCTCCATCCCCTTTAACGACTTTAACATGCTCGGATATCTCCTACTCTGCCATAAGGACTCTGACAGACATATGCACAGGCTTGGAGTATATATTCGTAACACCCTCCCCTTGACTAGATAAACAAAACTAGAATCGGACGATCAAGCCTTTATATGCTTTATACTTAACATGCAACATAATATTAGTTACTTTTATTTTCTCTACCGCTCTCCCTCGACCCAGGACTGTACCCTAATAAACAAAGTCTCTGACAGCATAGATTCTCTCGACACTAGCGCACAAGTGCATGTATTTGGAGACTTCAATGTCCACGACAATAACTGGCTTGGATTTTCTACCTACACAGACGCAGCTGGTAGCACAACACTTAGCTTCTCTATAACTCATTCCCTATCACAGATGGTTACGTTCCCAACCCGTTTCCCTGACCAGCATGAAAAACACGCATCACTTTTAGATCTGTTTCTGATCACAGTTCCTGATGATTGTGTTACGAATGGCCACAGCCCACTTGGGAATGCTGATCATGTAGTGATAATAGTTGAAATCGCCCTAAACTCTAGAGCCAAAATGGAAGAGCTATTTCTCAAAACAACGAGATATTATAAAAAGGCTGATTGGGAAGCCATCAGGGATCTCATTAGAGACGCCCTATGGCGAAATATCTTTTCACTTTCTGCTGAACAGTGCGCAAATAAGACCACTGAATGGTTCAAAACAGCAATTGAAGCACATGTTCCCACGAGGAAATTTTATAACAAGCCCCACTCTCCCCAATGGTTTACTTCCACAGGTGCAGCTGCCATCGCGCAAAGGCAGCATGCGTACCGCAGATTTAACCGAGATAAATTCAGTTCAAACAGACAGAAGTATATAGAAGCCAGAAGTAACTGTAAGAAAGAAAAAGCGACAGCTAAGAGAGAATTTACTGAAACCACCAAAAAACGCATCGAAGCTCAGAAATTAGGAACTTGTGACTTCTGGAAAATTTACAACAGTGTAGTAAATAATGGGCAATCAACAATTCCCCCACTATCCAACAATCATGAAGTTGTTTGCTCAGCAACCGAGAAGGCTAACATGCTTGCCAGTCGGTTTGCCTCCAACTCTACACTAGACCCTGCTAACCACCCTCTCCCAGACTTTCCTTTGCGGACAGACGTCACACTTGACTATCTGAAAATCACCCCTTCATGCTATCATAAAAAATCTCGACAATTCAAAAGCATGTGGACCTGATCTCATCCCGGCTGTGCTATTTAAAAAGTGCTCCGCCGAAGTAGCACCTATCCTCTCCAAACTTTACAACAAATACCTTAATGAATCTTGCTTTCCTGCCTACTGGAACACTGCTTCTGCGGTACCAGTTTCAAGAATTCTGGCGAAAGAACTAACCCAGTAAATTACCGCCCCATTAGCCTCCTCCCAATTTTTTCCAAAATATTTGGGTCCATAATTAACCAAGCTCTAGTCCATCACCTTACAGATGCTAAACTTCTAAAATACCCCTGTAGCATGTGTCCCTAATACATCAAAGTGGCAATCTGCCTTGTTTGGGGTGAAAATGTAAAAAAAAAAAATTGTAAAAACTATCAAAAAAAAAAAATGATATCTCAAGTTTAACATTGGCAGACTAACGAAAATGATATCTCAAGTTTAACATTGGCAGACTAACGAAAATGATATCTCAAGTTTAACATTGGCAGACTAACGAAAATGTATCTCAAGTTTAACATTGGCAGACTAACGAAAATGTATCTCAAGTTTAACATTGGCAGACTAACGAAAATGTATCTCAAGTTTAACATTGGAAGACTAACGAAAATGTATCTCAAGTTTAACATTGGCAGACTAACGAAAATGATATCTCAAGTTTAACATTGGCAGACTAACGAAAATGATATCTCAAGTTTAACATTGGCAGACTAACGAAAATGATATCTCAAGTTTAACATTGGCAGACTAACGAAAATGATATCTCAAGTTTAACATTGGCAGACTAACGAAAATGATATCTCAAGTTTAACATTGGCAGACTAACGAAAATGTATCTCAAGTTTAACATTGGCAGACTAACGAAAATGTATCTCAAGTTTAACATTGGCAGACTAACGAAAATGTATCTCAAGTTTAACATTGGCAGACTAACGAAAATGATATCTCAAGTTTAACATTGGCAGACTAACGAAAATGATATCTCAAGTTTAACATTGGCAGACTAACGAAAATGATATCTCAAGTTTAACATTGGCAGACTAACGAAAATGTATCTCAAGTTTAACATTGGCAGACTAACGAAAATGTATCTCAAGTTTAACATTGGCAGACTAACGAAAATGATATCTCAAGTTTAACATTGGCAGACTAACGAAAATGATATCTCAAGTTTAACATTGGCAGACTAACGAAAATGATATCTCAAGTTTAACATTGGCAGACTAACGAAAATGATATCTCAAGTTTAACATTGGCAGACTAACGAAAATGATATCTCAAGTTTAACATTGGCAGACTAACGAAAATGTATCTCAAGTTTAACATTGGCAGACTAACGAAAATGATATCTCAAGTTTAACATTGGCAGACTAACGAAAATGATATCTCAAGTTTAACATTGGCAGACTAACGAAAATGATATCTCAAGTTTAACATTGGCAGACTAACGAAAATGATATCTCAAGTTTAACATTGGCAGACTAACGAAAATGATATCTCAAGTTTAACATTGGCAGACTAACGAAAATGTATCTCAAGTTTAACATTGGCAGACTAACGAAAATGATATCTCAAGTTTAACATTGGCAGACTAACGAAAATGTATCTCAAGTTTAACATTGGCAGACTAACGAAAATGATATCTCAAGTTTAACATTGGCAGACTAACGAAAATGATATCTCAAGTTTAACATTGGCAGACTAACGAAAATGATATCTCAAGTTTAACATTGGCAGACTAACGAAAATGATATCTCAAGTTTAACATTGGCAGACTAACGAAAATGATATCTCAAGTTTAACATTGGCAGACTAACGAAAATGATATCTCAAGTTTAACATTGGCAGACTAACGAAAATGATATCTCAAGTTTAACATTGGCAGACTAACGAAAATGATATCTCAAGTTTAACATTGGCAGACTAACGAAAATGATATCTCAAGTTTAACATTGGCAGACTAACGAAAATGTATCTCAAGTTTAACATTGGCAGACTAACGAAAATGTATCTCAAGTTTAACATTGGCAGACTAACGAAAATGTATCTCAAGTTTAACATTGGCAGACTAACGAAAATGTATCTCAAGTTTAACATTGGAAGACTAACGAAAATGTATCTCAAGTTTAACATTGGCAGACTAACGAAAATGATATCTCAAGTTTAACATTGGCAGACTAACGAAAATGATATCTCAAGTTTAACATTGGCAGACTAACGAAAATGATATCTCAAGTTTAACATTGGCAGACTAACGAAAATGATATCTCAAGTTTAACATTGGCAGACTAACGAAAATGATATCTCAAGTTTAACATTGGCAGACTAACGAAAATGTATCTCAAGTTTAACATTGGCAGACTAACGAAAATGTATCTCAAGTTTAACATTGGCAGACTAACGAAAATGTATCTCAAGTTTAACATTGGCAGACTAACGAAAATGATATCTCAAGTTTAACATTGGCAGACTAACGAAAATGATATCTCAAGTTTAACATTGGCAGACTAACGAAAATGATATCTCAAGTTTAACATTGGCAGACTAACGAAAATGTATCTCAAGTTTAACATTGGCAGACTAACGAAAATGTATCTCAAGTTTAACATTGGCAGACTAACGAAAATGATATCTCAAGTTTAACATTGGCAGACTAACGAAAATGATATCTCAAGTTTAACATTGGCAGACTAACGAAAATGATATCTCAAGTTTAACATTGGCAGACTAACGAAAATGATATCTCAAGTTTAACATTGGCAGACTAACGAAAATGATATCTCAAGTTTAACATTGGCAGACTAACGAAAATGTATCTCAAGTTTAACATTGGCAGACTAACGAAAATGATATCTCAAGTTTAACATTGGCAGACTAACGAAAATGATATCTCAAGTTTAACATTGGCAGACTAACGAAAATGATATCTCAAGTTTAACATTGGCAGACTAACGAAAATGATATCTCAAGTTTAACATTGGCAGACTAACGAAAATGATATCTCAAGTTTAACATTGGCAGACTAACGAAAATGTATCTCAAGTTTAACATTGGCAGACTAACGAAAATGATATCTCAAGTTTAACATTGGCAGACTAACGAAAATGTATCTCAAGTTTAACATTGGCAGACTAACGAAAATGATATCTCAAGTTTAACATTGGCAGACTAACGAAAATGATATCTCAAGTTTAACATTGGCAGACTAACGAAAATGATATCTCAAGTTTAACATTGGCAGACTAACGAAAATGATATCTCAAGTTTAACATTGGCAGACTAACGAAAATGATATCTCAAGTTTAACATTGGCAGACTAACGAAAATGATATCTCAAGTTTAACATTGGCAGACTAACGAAAATGATATCTCAAGTTTAACATTGGCAGACTAACGAAAATGATATCTCAAGTTTAACATTGGCAGACTAACGAAAATGATATCTCAAGTTTAACATTGGCAGACTAACGAAAATGTATCTCAAGTTTAACATTGGCAGACTAACGAAAATGTATCTCAAGTTTAACATTGGCAGACTAACGAAAATGATATCTCAAGTTTAACATTGGCAGACTAACGAAAATGATATCTCAAGTTTAACATTGGCAGACTAACGAAAATGATATCTCAAGTTTAACATTGGCAGACTAACGAAAATGTATCTCAAGTTTAACATTGGCAGACTAACGAAAATGTATCTCAAGTTTAACATTGGCAGACTAACGAAAATGTATCTCAGTCGTAATCTTTACTGTTCAGTTTTTTTTAAAAATATTCAGCTGTAAAGAAAACAAATGAAGAAAATCGCATTAAAAATAATTTTATAAATCTTCTGCCCATGGAACCTCGATTTTAAGAACATATTTTTAGTTGTAACAGAACCAAATACTTCTTAAGACGAAGTACTGTTTCGAAATCTAGTGGACGTCATGAGTTTATCTCTGCTCTGCCATGATTTTCATGGCAGGTGCTCAACTAAAATTCTTCTAGAAGAATCGCAAAAGACATCGCCTGGATACAAGAACTGCTTACAATTTCCCTAATCTATCTGCGCATAAAAATTAAACATAAGTTCGGTTAGCAAAGTTTCCTTTCTTAGAAATGTCCGTCTGTGGAACACAATACATCAGCGCTGCTTCTCAGTTGACTATAACATGATCGTTTTAAGCCTAAAGTGAACAAGTTCCCGTTTAGTCGTTCTCTTAAACAAACACTATTAAAGTTTTACCATTACCGATAATTAACACTCATTAACCCTTAGCCTCAAGTGGCATTTGGGCCTTGATAAGCAGTGACCTCTAGCAAAAATCTCTGTAAATCATGAACATGCAGTTGTTAAGCTATTAAGAATTATTAAAATGTAACTGTGGCAGTTGTTATGGTGTTAAATGGTAACAAAACGAAGGAACACAGGACTTTTAGAAACAAACATGTATTCACATATATTACAGGCAAATTCAGGTTAAGCAATACCATTCCTCAACTGTTAGGTGTTTGCACCCGACCTCCTTGGCCGCTCTCTGACTGCCGGGCACCGGTACTCGTTACCCGAAGTGACGTCACAAGAGGAAGTGACGTCATGATAGTCCATTAATCCCATGGATGCGCGTCTCCAACAGGCAGACTGAAGGCAAACGTGATAGACCAACAAACAACTCAAGAATTCATTTGTTATTGTCCGTTAGAAATCACTGATGATTTGTGCTAACAAATAATAACTAATAATAACTTTCATTAATTTGTTTAATCTGTTAACTTTCAAACGACTGAGATACATACATTTTCGTGTTTTATCTGTTAACTTTCAAACGTGCAAAAAAAAGGAAATGGCTACTGATTCTTTTTATATGTTTGCGACCTTGTCACCTGATATGCTAATAAGATGTTTTTTTAGCGACTGACTCAGTTTTGAGTTGGACGTTGATGTTGCAAGTGTGTAATTTGGACGTTGGAGTAGCAAGTATTGGATAAAGACGTTTGAATAGCAAGTATTGGTTTTAGACGTTGGATTAGCAAGTATTGGATAGCAGTATGTCGAATTTTGAGCAGTTGAATTTAACCACACCACGTTTTCTTTCTAATAGCCAGACAGAAAGATAGCGGCAACATAATAAACAAACAAACATAGATGCTATTCTTCAGTTTTGGCAATTTCCTTTCTTTTAATCATCCAATTAAATCAAAGAAGGAAGCCGAACTCTCTCGAAGTAATTGTTCAGTAAATATGTCGACCAAAACGTAACAGCATATTATATGTCACAGACCGAGGAAGCGTAAGGGGAAAAGATAACAGCTGTAAAACAAAGAATGTTTCACGACAGCAGAATAAATAAACAAGGTGAAATGAAGATAGCTGTGAAACCTTAACGTTCAACAAAGTTGATTTCGTGTCTTCCGTACGAATCTATTTCATGCCTAACCCCTTTTTTTCGTGTATTATCTCTGTTAAAAGGTTAGGCTTTCAGTAGAGTTTATGAGGAAATGCCGGTCAGAATATGTTTTCCCGCTTTGAGTACAAAATCGATCTCGAAATCTAGTGGGCGATAATACTTTCTCTTCCTTACAACGTATTTCTCACAAAATAAACGCTGCTCATCTTTCTCTGTCGTTATTTTTATAGCAAGTGTTTAACTAAATTACAAACACTTGTCCATCATCTGTAACATCATCTGTAACATCATCTGTAACATCATCGTCACAAAATCATCTTTTTACAACCATTTTCTTCATCTACGCATTTAAAACTAAGTGAAATTCCATGAAGAAATTTTTTTTTACCAATTTCGTGGAATACGATAGCACGTGCTTGATTCCCTATTGACTATAACATAGTGGTTTTCAAGTCCGATTAAATAATCAATTTCAGTTGCCAATCCCCTCAGAGTATTGTTCATTGCTAACTGAGAATTTCATTAATCTTTATCCTCGAGTGACCTTTAGGTCTTGTTAAGTGGTGCCACACTAGTAAAATAAAACCTATGATTGTTTTTGTGTTTCTAAGCGTCTACAACGCTTGCACAATGTTCACCATACTTTATCAAAATATGGATCATGGTCTAACTTAAAACTAATCTAATTTTTGGGATATCTAGGTTAAAGTTCCAAATCAAGCAATAATTTTTATTCTTAGGAGTCACCACCTATCAAGGCCCGAAGGCCACTTGAGGATAAGGGTTAATGAATGTAAGGTGATAGTATAGTAATGGTGTAAATTGGGTAGAATTTGATTATTTATGATGGCGGCTGAACAAGAATTTGTTTACATTCGATTTGAAGGCTATCATGTTGTATTCAACTGAGAAGCAAAAGGGCAGTTCTGGGAAATAAACTTTGTTCATGGAATTCTCGTTAAGATTTATACACAGTTGGGAGTGGGAGAAATCGCTTATAGTGGTTGTAGATAGTCGGATGTTTTTTTTTTTGTGAGTTTTGCAAGGGGGGCCACAGATTGGAGTTCAGTCCAGCACTTGTCATGAAAATAACGATAGAGCAGAGACAGGCTGAAAACGTTTCTTCTGTAGGAAATTAGTTGCAGAGAAGAGAAAAGGGAAACACTAGGTTTCGAAACCGTTTTTGAACTCTATCAAGGCAGGATAGGCCGCCGAGGAGCCCTTGCTCAGGTGTGCCAACAGTACTCAATTTTAGGGCGTACCTAGCTCTTATATAGATCATTCAATTTTTTGTTACATCAGCAGTAAGATACGCACTGAAGCTGTATTATGATCCAACTATTTTCCCAGTGATCTTGGCAACAGGTTTAACGTATGTGTTCCATTTCAGATCAGGAGTGAAGGCCAGTACCAGAAACATGGAGCTTCCCCAAACAAGAGCCATTCATTTCAATTATGACGTGATGGAGGTCATTCATTTCAATTATGACGTGATGGAGGTCATTCATTTCAATTATGACGTGATGGAGGTCATTCATTTCAATTATGACGTGATGGAGGTCATTCATTTCAATTATGAGACGTGATGGAGGTCATTCATTTCAATTATGAGACGTGATGGAGGTCATTCATTTCAATTATGAGACGTGATGGAGGTCATTCATTTCAATTATGAGACGTGATGGAGGTCATTCATTTCAATTATGACGTGATGGAGGTCATTCATTTCAATTATGACGTGATGGAGGTCATTCATTTCAATTATGACGTGATGGAGGTCATTCATTTCCATTATGACGTGATAGAGGTCATTCATTTCAATTATGACGTGATGGAGGTCATTCATTTCAATTATGACGTGATGGAGGTCATTCATTTCAATTATTAGACGTGATGGAGGTCATTCATTTCTATTATGACGTGATAGAGGTCATTCATTTCAATTATAAGACGTGATGGAGGTCATTCATTTCAATTATGACGTGATGGAGGTCATTCATTTCAATTATGACGTGATAGAGGTCATTCATTTCAATTATGACGTGATGGAGGTCATTCATTTCAATTATGAGACGTGATGGAGGTCATTCATTTCAATTATGAGACGTGATGGAGGTCATTCATTTCAATTATGAGACGTGATGGAGGTCATTCATTTCAATTATGAGACGTGATGGAGGTCATTCATTTCAATTATGAGACGTGATGGAGGTCATTCATTTCAATTATGAGACGTGATGGAGGTCATTCATTTCAATTATGAGACGTGATGGAGGTCATTCATTTCAATTATGAGACGTGATGGAGGTCATTCATTTCAATTATGAGACGTGATGGAGGTCATTTATTTCAATTATGAGACGTGATGGAGGTCATTCATTTCAATTATGACGTGATGGAAGTCATTCATTTCAATTATGACGTGATGGAGGTCATTCATTTCAATTATGACGTGATGGAAGTCATTCATTTCAATTATGAGACGTGATGGAGGTCATTCATTTCAATTATGAGACGTGATGAGGTCATTCATTTCAATTATGAGACGTGATGGAGGTCATTCATTTCAATTATGAGACGTGATGGAGGTCATTCATTTCAATTATGAGACGTGATGGAGGTCATTCATTTCAATTATGACGAGATGGAGGTCATTCATTTCAATTATGAGACGTGATGGAGGTCATTCATTTCAATTATTAGACGTGATGGAGGTCATTCATTTCAATTATGAGACGTGATGGAGGTCATTCATTTCAATTATGAGACGTGATGGAGGTCATTCATTTCAATTATGAGACGTGATGGAGGTCATTCATTTCAATTATGACGTGATGGAGGT
This sequence comes from Euprymna scolopes, assembly GCF_053919585.1. Lineage (NCBI taxonomy): Eukaryota > Metazoa > Mollusca > Cephalopoda > Sepiida > Sepiolidae > Euprymna > Euprymna scolopes. Next base: position 157,871,166 of record NC_136495.1, on the reverse strand, counting down.
CAGAGAAATAAGTATGAAAAGAGAGAAGCTTGGCTTTCGATGCATTAAAATAAACTTTTATTTCAATATAGCACCACGCCCTCAAGATCAGAAGAGATCGTGGTCATTGCTGACCTTTGAAATGTTGCCATAGATTGTGATGTCGTCTGCATAAATGTCTACGAATAATCTAAGCATGGGATTTGAAAAATCATTGATGAAGATCAGCTATTGCGATAACTTAGGTCCTGTTAACTGAACAGGTTCTCTACTTGATCCATATTGTAGCCAATGAATTATCACACCTTATATGACCTCGATTGATACTTTTGAATTACATTTTAGCTTAATCACGTAATTAGTTTTTGAACTATCAAAGTTTTCATGACATAACTACAGGAATACTTCAAAGTAAAAACTAGAAAGTGGACCTTGGGGTTACCCTCAACAGCTTCATATTTTTTCTTTCAGTTCCCTCATTTCATAAACGACGCTTCTGACAAAGGGAAGATGAGAATTTCTGTTTTCTGGATCGGAATCCACACTTATCATTAGCTGTTGTTTTTGCGTGTTTATGTGTTAGTTCCTTCCTCATAGGTTTCGAAACGGCTGAGCATATCTTTTGCAAATTTCACACAAAGCAAATTTATGTGTTTGGCAGTGTTCTTAGATACGTTTTCTTCAGAAATGAATCTGATAAGTAACGAAAATCGAAAAAAAAAAATCCGATCTTAAACATAGTGTTTCTTCTTTTATAGATAAAAGATAATTTTTACATGCGAATATTTTACGTTCACTGGACATTATCTATATATTAATAAGATAGTGTGTGTTATTTGTTTAGTGTGTCACGCTTATATCCGAGTGACTGTCATGGACTTGCATTTCTTGTAATAAATAATTTTACTAAGAATTCTTCATTTTGGTTTCGATTTCGATTATAGCTGATGGCACTCTAGTAATCTATTTTTTTATAAATAATTTGATCAAGAATTCTTCGTAAGTTTCGGTTTTGATTTCAATTATAGCTGAAGGAACTGAAATAATATATATATATATATATATATATATATATATATATATTCATAAGTTTTGGTTTCGGTTTTGATTCAAACTGATACACCCAAGTCACATGGATATATTTTTTTTATTTTTGAAATCGCAACTTTATAATATATAAAAATCGATAGAACATTAACTCTATAATAATATATACGAAATCTGCAAGAATTAAAATCTCATACGACCGGACTACGCCGGGTGTCCCTTCTAGCTTAGATAAATTCTTTTGCAGTTTTAACAAAAGAGCTACAATAATATCAGAGCGTCTCCATTTATACGGAACATCTACAGACTGCCAACATCAATATATTACATATGAATGTGTCATTATTAGTTTATTTTATTTTATTTTTCTTTGCGCGAAATTAGTCCACCGAGCAACGTATTCCTCGTAATATATAATAATCAATAGAGGATTGATTCTATAATAATACATACGCAATCTGCATGAATTAATATCATGTTTAAGCAACCGGGCAACGCCGGGGGGGGCAGCTAGTTCAAAATGAATTGTATTTTACTAATTTTCCAATGGTATGTCCTTTTTTCTCATCTGTAACCTATAGTCAGGTTCCTAATGTAATTTTGTAGGAACGTTTTGGAGATTTGCAAACCTATACATTTTTGGACAGGTTTTTGTCTCAGGAATCAGAAAATCAATGTTTGCATTTGCCCAGATGCGTATATGGCGGCCATATTGGATTTACAAAATGGTCGCCGTAAGATGTACGTTTTGTAATATCTCGGCTTCTAAATAAGCTGGGACACTGATTTTAACTGCTAAGCCTACATTGTCAGGGTCATAGAAGCCAATGGAGGTAGTTATAAAGCAACAGCATTTTTAACCTTTTGATGCATAACTGGGTTCAAATTGATGTGGTATTGTTTTATTGCGATATCTTTGTAATAAAAAATATGTATCATTTATAAAATCATACTTCAGCTGTTCCTAAAAAAATCTTGCTTTTATATCACTAATTAAAATTGTTAATTTACCTCTGTTACTTTGAGAACATTTTGTATTGCTATTCTAACATTACTGTAATTCTCTCTGTGTTTGTAGGTTAAGCATGAGTGATGAACCGCAAAGCAGAGAGGAGGCATCTCAAACCAAGGAGTCCATTAACTGGAAGCAGTGCATTCTCTGCCATTCTGATGATATGGTGCAACATCCTGTAGGCTCGTACTGCAGGTAATTCTAGAGAGGGCTAGTTTGAATGATGGGGACTATGTCTAAGTCCAAAGGTGACTGCAGAACTGCACACCAGAAACATTGAGAGAGGGCGATCTGGCATCGCTCATGTTATTCAAGTGCAACTAACAAAGTTAAAATACAACGTGCAAGAGATCGCAACGCACACGCGTTAGCAACAGAGCCAAAAAGCCTGGCCAGAAAAAAGGAAGTACAGAAGAGGCTGTTCCAGTCGCCTCTACATCTGTTTCTGCATTGCCATTCACACGATCACATACAAGTCCACTGGATAAGAAATAGCGCTTCTTCTGCCAACAGGACAATGGTCAACAACTGTACCAGATCAGGACTGAGAATGCAGGTAAAAATCTCAAAGATGTTGTGGAAAGGTCCCATAATCCTGCACTGAGGACTAGCCTGAACATCTACACATCACCAGGTGATGCACATGCTCTTCGAGATACTAACACTAGCAAAACTGCTGAGGAACTCTTTCTACAAAAGGCAAGTCTGCTTGAGCTGATAAATCTTATTGATGTAGAAACAAAAAACAAAGCATACGTTGGGATGGATGATATTGAAACGACTTATGTTAATATGCTTGGTTCAGAAGATTTTGAAAGTCATGTACCTGTGTTTAGTAGAAAATGGCTGAAAGAAAGGATCCTCACTTATTTGTCGCACTTGAAGTCTGTTCGAACAAACATAAAGAACGCAGCAGTCCTCTACTCCCCAGATGCATGTGAAGAGGACATGGTTTATACCTCAATGACAACTGGTAAGGAGGAGGAGAACCGCATGAAGACAATCTACAAAGCAGCACAGGTGATAAGGAAAAGCATTGCAACCTTCAAAGAGGCCAAGGAAAGAAATGTCATGCAGGTATCTAGTGACACTGACGATGTTCCAGTTGAATTATACACCTTAATCCATTGGATAATGGTTGGGCCTGCTGAAAAACTGAAAACTGTAAAGCGAACCAAAGATATTGACCGAGCAACACTGACGGTGAGCCAGTAAACAGGTAAAGTACAAGCTAAGTAATGAATCAGCATTCGAGGCACCCCGTGCACGAGGGAACCCTCAGGTTCTGAGACTGGCACTGGCTGTCCACCATGACACATGCAACAAAAAGCTGTTGGATCTTCTCAGTGTTCATGGCTATGCTATTTCACATCGCCGTGTCCTTCTCATGGAAACTGCTATGGCAAATGCTGTTGTAGAAAACACCAGAGCATACCAAGGCATCTATGTACCAACATTCATGAAGAAGGAGACCTTAGTGTTTTTCGCAGTAGATAACACAGATTTTGCAGAGGACCCTCCTGATGGAAAGAGAACCACCCACGGAACCATCACGGCAGTGTACCAGAAAGTTGAACTTTCTAAAGAACTTTTTGAAGAACCTTTGATCATAGGTGATACAAATAGTATATAAGTCACACCCTACCATGTAGACATGCTTCACTGTAACAAACCAAAACCACAGAATACCAAGAGGTCAGAACAGTTTGCCATCGGACAGGGAATCTCAGGATCCTATCAGTTGACAAAGCTTGGATGGGTTGTTGCATCTGCTTTATCCAGAATGAAACCTCGATAAACCTCCAGCAAGATTCCTGGCTGAGTAGGATACAATTCACTGTTGTCAGAAAGCCTTCCCTTGACACAGGTTGGAGCCTTGCCACTACTCCCTGATGTGGCACACGAGTGGTCAACTCTGCTGACTGTGATCGTACAAGCAAATCAGCTGAGGAAGTTGGCAATTGGGGAAGATCACTCCAGAGTCATTACCTTTGACATGGTTCTATATGAGAAGGTGGTGCAGCTCCTAGATGCCAGACCTGACTTGAAACAAATCGTTATTCCCAGACTAGGTGAACTGCATGTCATAATGGCTGCCCTCAGAGCGCTTGGTGCCTCCATGGAGAACTCAGGCATAGATAATGCCTGGGTGGAAGCAGGTAGGGATGATCATGCTGCGACAAGGCAAATCCTGAAATGCACACACTACAAGCGAGCTCTCCATACCCATATCTACTCATACATAGCACTATAAAATGGCTCTGGAGGTATATTGAAGGACAACCCACAACTGAAAAATGTGTGCCTGACGGCAACAGAAGCTATCTGTTTACCGTTTTAAATTGGTTATTTTATTTTATAATTAAGAAAAAAATGGCGCGTTGAGAGGAGACTGTAAGTTTCTTTTATTATAGTTTTTTTTAATGATATTATAGTTTTTTTAATATTATAGTCTTTTAATGATATTATAGTTTTTTTAATGATATAGTTTTTTAATGATATTATAGTTTTTTTAATATTATAGTTTTTTAATGATATTATAGTTTTTTTTAATGATATTATAGTTTTTTTAATATTATAGTCTTTTAATGATATTATAGTTTTTTTAATGATATAGTTTTTTTAATATTATAGTTTTTTTAATATTATAGTTTTTTAATGATATTATAGTTTTTTTAATGATATTATAGTTTTTTTAATGATATTATAGTTTTTTTTAATGATATTATAGTTTTTTTATGATATTATAGTTTTTTTTAATGATATTATAGTTTTTTTAATGATATTATAGTTTTTTTAAAATGATATTATAGTTTTTTTTTATGATATTATAGTTTTTTAATGATATATGCTAACCAGTCCGACAGAAACTTGGCCATTTCGGTGACCATTTATCGTGTGGGCTGAATCATTCATTTTCGATAGTCCTATGAGATCCACCCTCCCATATCCTGCCTCTCCTCTTTTGGAAGAAGATTCTTGTTCAATTCTTGAGGCACTCTGACCGGGAAATGTGGCTGATCAGACAATTTTAAAGACCTGAATTCTCTTCTTTTTGGGGCGCTAAACTGACTCTTCTTATATTCTGACCTTGTGTCACATCTTTCTGCAGCGAGAAATAAATAACAGCAATTCATGGAAGTTATGGCTTCAGAATCACGACGTATACTTCTGTAACATTCTTTTGCTCATACACTTTTTGTTAACTGTGCGACTGTGTCTGTCTTGATTATTATCGGCCGGCTGAAAGAGTAAAACTAATTCTTTTAAAAGCTACCGAACATCTCACACGCGTTCTTTAATTCCAAGTTTTATGTCAAAATTTCATGCCATTTCTTTTGTTGCGCACCTGTTGTCTTACTATCTTGCAATGTGGCCTATCCGGCGTTGTTTTGTGATTTTTATAGCATCAATGATGTCGGACGCAGAAAAACGAACAATAAGAACTCAGAATATGACACAAAGATAAAAAGAGATAAAAAAAAATCAAAGTGAAAAAGAGAAATGAAACAAAGTAGGAAAGAGGAAGCGATATCTGAAGAATGAAAGCGTCGGGTAAAACTGCCATGTAAAAAGAAGAAAAACACGGAAAAAGAAGTAAAAAAAAAGAAAAAACAACAAAGAATTGACAAACATAAAGAGAAAAAAAACAACAACAAAAAACATCATTACCACATGTAAATTCATTTCATATAGACATCCAAATCCAAAATATAGAGATAGGGGGAAAAAAGAGAATTTCAATTCTATATAATGTCGAATCAGCATGGCATACACAGTAAACTTTTTATATAGTGTTAACAAGCAGAGAACGGAACATCGCTTTAGGCCTAGTTAACTGCTTTTTATAAATTCTCCTATGGGTTCAATCATTGCATCACAATATTTTTAAGTAAATATTTATTTTTATTACCATACAGGTGTTTCATGCTTATGTAATTTTCAGTGTTTTAAATGCAGGTCGAAAGATCATATATATATATATATATATATATATATATATATATATATATATATATATATATATATATATATATATATACTAGCAAAAGTACCCGTCGTTGACTGGGTTCAAAAACCGCCTACAGAAAATGGACTCTGATTTATGAAAGTATGATAGGTTATGAAAAGGAAGGGTTGTAAATTCGGGGGTATCAAAACCAAAGCAAAATATGATGAAAGTAAAAATAAAATAAATAAACCCCATAATTTATTATACCATACCTGTTCACACTGAAACACTTATCACAATATTCTGTGGATCTATATAAAAAAAAAACCCTTGTTAAACTTTGTGACATATTTCCATTCTATGGAGGTAAGGCGCGAACGAACACCCCATAATTCTATTATACCATATTTCTTCAAACTGAAACATAATTATCAAAGTATACTTACACAGATAGATATGAAAAGTCTTTATTAAAGTTTGTGCCTATTTCCATTCTGTGGAGGCCAGGCGCGAACGCAGACCCCACAATTTTATTATACCATCCCTATTTAAGTTAAAACATACTTATCATTTTTACGCCTGGGGCTCTTCATGGCCAACTAAAGTACCTCCGATAATCTCAGCCAAATCATTATCCCACCACCACTTTGTTGGAGCCTTAAACGCTGATGAGGATGTCGTCCATCTAGGACCCATCCTTTGCTCCAGCCATCTGGGCCATAAAGAGTGACACGCACTTCATCCGTAAACAAAACTTTGGGAAAATCCGTTTTCATGTTGTCTTCTGCCAATTTCAATCGGTTTTGTATGTGATATTGCTTTAATGGAGGCTTTATCACAGGCTTAACAGACTTTGCCACTTTTTTCAGAAGGCGACATCGAATACTTTTTGAGACATTCTTCAATCCGGGTTCGTCAAATACTTCTCGGCTTGTCTGCCCAGGGTTCTTAACAACTTCACGTTTAATTTGGAGTACAGAACGGCGTCAAACAACTCTAGATTTACTTTTATCAGCTTTCTTACGTACCTTTATAGGGTCATTGACAAAGTTCTTCACAGTTTGATGATACCTTCCTATCATTTTTGATATTTCGAGGGTAGTTTTTACTTTTTGCTGTTCTGTAATATTACTCTTTTTAGAACTACTCAAATCACCTTTACCACCCATTTTATTCATGAAAACGAACTGCCTTGTTAATAATTTGACACACCTCAAATACCGTGGATTCAGCAATTACGATGGCAAGTTGTTTACATTGCGCAGAACATTTCACAGTACGCGCAGCTCAGTGTTATATATATAGGAGTCTTATTAAGAGTGAGTCTTAGAGTCTTAGAGAGTCTTATTAAGAGAGATTCATATATATGAAATGTACATACTTAGAAGTGTAGAAGCTCTTTGAGTGAGGAGATAGTGTTGAGACAGTCTTAGTGTTTATATTGTGTATGTAAAGACATTTTAAACCACATGATATACAAGACATATAATAACAATTTTCACTTTACCTTTTGGTAGAATTACAACACAAAGACGACGTTTATAAAAACACATGATGGGTTTATTTCTTCTCCCGACCGGTCGTGGTTTTCATCATCAAGAATTCAAAGCTTCACATTCTAAGTTTCAAAAGTGTCCGTCTCGCTTCTAGACGTTCGAATCCCATGTCTGGACTGTCGTCTGTCGTCCTCAGACTCTCTCCCAGTTTCTCCCCCAGTTGCTCTAAAGTTTCTAACTATATCGAGAACTTCCCGTTTTCCATGACGTCATACACATGTAAAAACATGTGTCTTCTCTCACGTGTTCTGGAAATGCGTGTCCAAAATTTTTTCCTTTGTTTACAAAAGGAATTTTAACCTATATTCCCAGTAACCTATATTTCCAATATCTTAAAAACATGTTTATTAAATTATCTTGTAGTTGCATTCCTCAATTGAATTTTTCATAACAGAATTGACAATGCACATTCTTTTCTTAAAACTATTTTATCTCTAAGCTAAACAATGTTTTGTTTTACATTCCATTTACTAATTCTCTATCGTAATCTATTTCTAAACCTAAATTACGAGGTTCGAATTTCGTCTATTCTATTTCATTTTCATTTTAACTAAATCCCTCTTTTTTTATACTTACATGAAAAGGGGACATCCCTTATAATGTAACACTCAGCATTGCAAACGTTTCCGAAGCTTTTGATACGAAACTACCGGTAAGTTCTGAAACTGGTAAAAAATGTTATCTCACTAATAATGTGACACACAGTATATATATATATATATATATATATATATATATATATGTATATATATATATATATATATATATATATATATATATATATATATATATATATATATATGACAATTAGCATGAAGCGATTATAAACGAGTGCACAACTACGCTGGCGAGAGCATCGTATATTATAGAATCATACAGTTATAGACTGATTAGATATCAGTATTGTTTTAAATTTAGTTAGACCAACCGTTGATGAGAGGGCAGTATTCAAACAAATAATTCTCCCGGGAACCGCCGGTATACATTGCTAAACAACATAACTATATATATATATATATATATATATATATATATATATATATATATATATATATATATAACTACTTCATTTATTCGCATAAATTTAATATACGAAAGTATAGATTTATGCGTAAACTTTAAGTATTTACTTCAAAAGTGCTCAATACGTAGCTAGAGCTATTTAGTAATTTATAAAATATATATGGCGATTAAGCTACACTGAATATTCTGCGTTTCATCCAACTATAGGATAAGCCTGACGAATCCTATAGTTGGATGAAACGCAGAATATTCAGTGTAGCTTAACCGTCATATATATTTTATAAATTACTATATATATATATATATATTTGTGTGTGTGTGTGTGTGTGTGTGTGTGTGCGCGTGTGTATGTCGCTAAAGTGTTTGTGTCCATGTCTTTGCGTTTGACTGCGTCTCTGTATGAATTTGGTGATATTTGGCTTGGTTACTGTGTGAAATTTGACAGCCGGAGTCATATGTTTGAGAGAGAAATGAGAAGAAGAAGAAGAAGAAGAAGAAGAAGAAAGGGGTTAAACGCAACTGAATTGTTAAAAGGGGCAGAAAATTCACAACGTAAAAGATTAGCGAAAGCAAAATAATTAAAAAAGCGAAAGGGATTTTCTTGTTCGCCATTACACTGAGCAATGCCCCCAAAATTGCCACAACGCATTACTTAACAAATATTCTATGTTCTTGTCTATTCATCTTTTTAGGGGATTATAACTCAGTCTGCGTGAATAAGAATTCTGAAGTAAAAGATTAAAAATAATTTCACCCCAAAAATAAAAGAAGAAAATTCTTAAAATATAACTGAACCACTATTTCACGCTTGAATACTTTTCAGCTTTTCGTTTGTGCCATCGACATTTTTATCAAACATAACGAGAGGCCATCCTCTTTTCTTCTCCAGTGTCATCCACAAATCATTTTTGGCCGTCCTCATGGCTTCCACATCAGCACTTACGATAGAGGGTGGAATGATATAAAATTGCTCTAGAAAAGACGACATGATTCCATTTCCGTTAGATGGAAACCGGTTTTCTTTTTTTCTTGCAGACCATTTACTAGTTGGCCAGTTGTGTACAAATCCAGAGAGCGATAGGAGCCTTCTATCATGTCTGAAAGTAACACAATATTCAACGATCGAGATCGGAGATGCGCCGCTGCACAACTCATGTTCTCTCTACCGATCAAAGTTATGACAACAAGACTTGTGAAAATAACAGGATGAGAACAGTAGTCTGAAGAATCCAAATAATCCAAATATTTTATAATATCTAGGCAGGAAATTAATCTCTCCAGCGGAGCACGGAATTTGATTGGTCACATATAAAACGCTTGACGTCACAAACGAATTCCCAGGACGTATATATATATATATAAGAGGTATAAGTTTGCATGTAAAGCGATGGAGAGCGGGCGTTTTCTTCAAACAATCTGGATTATTTGTTAGTTTGTCTCAAAGTGTTCTTCATATTACAGCAGAATTATACGTTGGAGGAAAGTACAGGCAGATTTCTAAGAAACATAACGCCAAACGTACGCAGCCGTAAAGGCAATTATGAACATAGCTTGTAAGCTGTGTTCATAATTGCCACTAAAACCGTATGTAAATATGCAGATGTACATGAAACGTTAGACTGATATATGCTTTTCAAAATAGGAAACGGACTTAATTTTTTTTAGTAATACAAGAAATATCTCTTGAAGTTATGTCATATGAATTTTCAAATGAAACCAATGTAGTAGTCATATATATATATATATATATATATATATATATATATATATATATTTGTAGTCATCGACATACAGTCCTGTTTCGTTGTATCACAACTCATCAGTGCCGCTAGACTAGCATCTCTCCCAAGCCAAGGATTGAACCTAGAACTGTCGTGTTGACAGTCGGCGGTTCTCCCACTCGACCATGGAATCGACGCCCGTAAATAATTCATCGGAATGTCTATTTAAATAGACATCCGCCACCACTTTTATAGTGCTCAAATTCCCTGTTCGTAAACAAACAAACGATAAATTTATACTTTCGTATATTAATTTTATGTGAGTAAATTAAGTAGTTATATATATATATATATATATATATATATATATATATATATATATATATATATATATAACTACTTAATTTACTCACATAAAATTAATATACGAAAGTATAAATTTAGTAAATTAAGTAGTTATATATATATATATATATAACTACTTAATTTACTCACATAAAATTAATATACGAAAGTATAAATTTAGTAAATTAAGTAGTTATATATATATATATATATATATATATATAACTACTTAATTTACTCACATAAAATTAATATACGAAAGTATAAATTTATGCGTAAACTTTAAGTATTTACTTCAAAAGTGCTCAATACGTAGGTAGAGCTAGTTAGTAAGTTATAAAATATATATGGCGATTAAGCTATACAGCTCTTCGCATAAGCCTGACGAATCCTAGCATGGATGAAACGCGGAATATTCTGTGTAGCTTAATCGCCATATATATTTTATAACTTACTATATATATATATATATATATATATATATATATATATATATATATATATATACTAGCTTGAGTGCCCGGCGTTGCCCGGGGAATTGTGAGGTGGTTGTTGAGCAAAAAAGAAAAAAAGGTGATAGTAGGCCGAACTGCAAAGGAGGAAAAGAACTTGAAAACAAACAAACAAACAAACAAACAAACAAACAAACAAACGTGTCGACTTTGCTGTTGCACCCGTCGCCAAACCGGAATGGAAATATGGGCTAGTCAATCGAAAAACAGGGGATGACTTTCGAAAATATTGGCGAAAAAAGCGACCCCTCCATGTAGAAAAGTTCCCAGTTGAGGCATAAGAAATTAATGTTTTTAGCCAATTTTTCGATAGTTGTCGCCCGAAGAGTCGGGCTTCAAAACGATATCGATCTCGTGATCGAAATTTTTAGACATACATACATACATACATACATATGATGATTTCAACGTCTTGTCAGACGAGCGAGTGCCACTCGCTCAGACACTTAATGTTCAATTACTTTTTTCTTTTTTTTTTAGTCCTACTGGTGAATTCACACGCTCAAGCAGGCATGATACTGAAGACGGTAATTGTGATCAATTATTACATGTTTCCAGCATTTCAAGCCTCCACGCGTCACAACTTTTCCATCGCCACAGGACCACTTTTATAGACAAATGCCTGAGGGAGTATCTATGCATAGATGATGTTACAGAGTCTTAGCTTTGTACGACAGCAAAGTGTCTCTTTCAGTTCCAAATGTTGAGATTCAGCAACTAGCAAGAGCAAGATAGCCAGCAACAAGTTAAACTGACGACCAGCTTAATGCAGGTACTGGTCTCCCGCTTTATGTTTTTTTTAAATCAGAAATTTGTTTCTCCTAGAAAAGTTGCCTTCGCCACGGCGTACGGGAGCCCTCTCCACCCCAACAAACTCATACATACACGCAAACACACACGGGACTAGTTGGCTGTTGACCCTGAAAAAGGGTTCATTCGCCCTTTGAAAGGTCTTGCTTTTAATCCTTCAGGGAGACTAGCCACCCTCCTCACCAAATAAGTCTGGTGGGGGAACCAGTTTAGTCGCCGGTGACCCGACCATGAGGCAGGTACAAATGGGTTACATGGTACCAGTAGAATATGGCATGACCTGACACTAACATACATACATACATACATACATACATACATACATACATACACATATACATACATACATGATGATTGATGATGATTATCAAATAAAAAGTTTGGTTGAGACTAACACTTTTGGTGTAGTAAATATGGACAAATTTACACATTATTTCACAAATAAAATCGACGACGAGTCAAATGTAAACACAGTCCAACCGATATATATACATACATACATTTAAACAGACAGGTGAGATTTATATATATATATATATATATATATATATATATGTATGCAAAAATTAAGATTAAATAAGAACATCATATGGTGCATTCACTTATGTATTACAATTGTTCGGTAACCATTAGGACACATTTAAACATTATCTTATTTAAAAATATTCCAAAAATAGCTATTCGTCAGACACTAAAATACATTTGTCATATGTATATTAATATATTCATAATTCCTAATTTAAGGGAACAAGCAGTTCGGACTCACCTCGTTCATTCTCATTTTATTTTATTTATTTCTATATTTATTTTATTCTTTTCGAATTGAGTAAGTATCCAACTTTCGTATTTCTTATATTTCTATTTTTATATTCATTTAATCTGTATTTTTCTTTTTCTATTTTTATAATTATTTTTTCTCTCTGATTTACTTATTCATTAATTTACTTCCAAACTCCTAAGCTACATCTTTCAGATTTTCGTCTCCATTCATATGTTCAGCTATTCATTTCTCAATTTGCCTTAGTTTCGTATAAATTTTTATTTACATGATACGATACATTTGTTTTTCCATTTCCCTATTACCTGCTATTTTTTAAGAAAAACTATAAATTAAAAGGTTTATTTAAATAGTTTTAGTTGATATTTATCTTTACGTCATACTGGTTATGTAATTAAGTTAAATGTTAAATATAACATTTTCAGCCTTATATATATATATATATATATATATATATATATATATATATATATATATATATATATATATATATATATATGGTGGATTCTCTCATCGAAGACGATGAATGAGGGTTCAGTATGCAATCTTTAGCAGCTCCTAAGCTCTGTGACACCACATGCGCAATTGCAATCCTGTAGACGTCCGGCATACTCCTCCGCAGATGGTGAGCTTTCATATGCTCGTAGGTCAAATATGCCTTCTCGAATGAACAGATAACCCTGCTTTGCTGCGTGCTCTGAAACCACAATGGCATACATATTCATTTTTGAGTGGATGTTTCTTGTGTTTTGCCTTCATGTTTGCACGAAGGGTGTCCCTATGACAAAGGCGGCTATGTTCAAATTCTTTGGTCCCCAGAAAACACATCTTCCTCTATTTTCTGCAACCCCCTGCTGCACTCTCCCAGGAACATTTCCATTCAGAAAAATTCCACAACGTTTCAGGTTGTCTTTTAGTTTATCTTTGTAACGAAGCAGGGGACGTCCTATTAAACGGCAAGAATTTGTCAGTTGCCCATAAAAAAGTTGCTTAGGAACTCTTGAGTCATCCATTCTTACAGGATGACCCGACCACCGCATTTTTATCCTGATCAAAAATGATTCAACACCAGTGATTTCATATCTCTCCAGTAATTCACTATTCGGAACACAATCCTGCCATCCAACATTGCAGATAAAACTCAGACATCTCATATGGAAGGATATATATATATATATATATATATATATATATATATATATATACATCGAGGGAGAGATAGATAGATAGATAGAGAGAGAAAGAGAGAGAGAGAGAGAGAGAGAGAGAGAGAGAGAGAGAGAGAGAGAGACGGACGTCAGATGATACGTAAAATGATGGATTATATTTTGTTATTAAAAGTAGCAGAAAGAGGGTTCAAATAGGAACCGTATATTTTTACTCACATTTACCCATAACAAGGCATATCACCACTTGGACGTAAGGTGCTATTATTTTAGACTATGTCAAGGAAAGATTAACAAGATGTTGGTTTACATTACATTTACACTTCTGCATATCAGTAGAGTAAAGGAAGCAGGTTACGGGAAGGGAATTCTAGCTGTTCGATAGAAGAAACTACTAGAGTTGAAAGGTTTCTGGCATTTAGGGACTTCAATAGTGAAGGGATAAAATTCTGTTGCTAAGCGGGGTTGTCAAGGATGTTTATGCTGGGGGACATAAGTGCAAGGAGTTCATCAGAACACATTCCATTAAAATATTTGCAAAAATGGCACAGTCATGCAACTTTGCTACTATTGTATATTGTTGTTGTTGTATAAATAAAATGAACTCATTTTTTCCCGTCTGATTTTGACATTAATAGGATTAAAAATCAAGATATTTCATACAAATATAATATGCACAAACGGCAGAACAATATCTGAGGTGTGTTATAGGCTTATTATTTCTCAAATTCCTCGATAATCTTAGATTTCTATACTTTTTCTGCTGAGAAGTCACGGCCAAAATCGGTTTAGATCAATGGAAGTGGTAAAATATTTTCTCTCTAATAAATTCCTCATCCCCCTGCCACCACTTAACACCGTTTGGGGATCGTTCACAAGGAACAGTTGAGAAGAGAACACCGGTTTGGCTTCGTAGTTCTTTCATGTGAAGTTATTTAAAATCACTAAACTAAGCTGCAGTGCTCTGTGGCGTAGTGGTTAGTGTGCTGGACAATTCACATTATATTTTCACGTTCGCGCCGACCTACCGTAGTCGTTTTTTTTTCCTAAACAACTGGAATGGACTTTTCTTGGTGGCCGAACTGTTAACGTTGCAGATGTTTTTTTTTTTTTTTTTTTTCACACTTTATTTTCCTACTTTTACTCATGACTCCGGGTTTGATCCTTCCTACTTACCTACCATAACATTTTTTAAAACTCCCCCCCGTCCCGGAAACAAACACTCGGGCAACGCCGGGTACCCCCGCTAGTATAAAATATTGTATTGTAACATTGCTGTAACTATTTACAAGTGTTGAACGTAAAAAACAATCTGTGATGAAACGATCCGGTAGATATGAATTAAATGAACATAATTTTATTTATTATTTTTGTCCTTTTACTTTTTTTTACTTTTTGGACTTCCACACATGAACTATTGATGATGTTTTTATGTAATTAACAAACGTAAAAAACAACAGCTACAGACATAAAATAATAACGCGTTTTTAATAATAAATAAAGATATGTATTTTATTTTCTGATAATTATATATATATATTGTTGTAACAAAATCAAGACAAAGATTTGATTAATAGAAACATGTAGTGTATTTTCTTTGTTCATTACAATTGTTTCGCGACCATTCAGACAATTTCAAACCTTATAGCGTTTGAAAATAATCACAAGAACGGCCTCTCCTCAAATGTTAATAAAAATACTTCTTTAATGAACAATATGGAATCCATTTTCTTCTTTAGGAAAACCATGTGATAAAAAATTGCCTACATTTCTTCCTTCAGAGGCTTTTTCCTTTTTCTGTTTGTTATGGATACTTTTTTTATATCTACCTATTTTCGTATCTCTATTTTTAAATGTTTGAATCGATTATGCATTTATCCTTGCAACCAATTACCAGTGTTAACGTAATTTACGTTATTATTATTTTTCTCTAAGTTATTTATTTAATTTATTTTTATTCTTCCCAATTCCGGACCTGATATTCTACGTTCCTACCGTATTGTTTTGATGCTGTGTTAGTTTCGTATTTAATGTTTATATTGACGATTTTGAATTATATCGACATACTTATTTGTGTAATTTCAAAAAGCGGATGTATGATAGTTTAAATTTGTTCTAGAAGGAAAAGAGGGTCAGTGTTACTCTTCATTCAATGCTAGCTTAGTTTGCATTTTAAATTTTGGATTTAAAATTTTGCATTTAAAATTTTGGATTTAAAACTTTGTTCCTTTTATTTTTGTCTTTCGTTCCAATCTCTGTTATTTGTTAATTTCGACGTTGTAGGGGAGGTAACTCTATCCGTTAAAATTTTAACCCTTTTGCCATTTTCTATGTAAATCAATTCTTATTATGGTGTTATGATTTAGTTATTAGTTAAATCTTCCCCGTTTAATTATAGGCTAACATGTTCACATTTTAAGTTTATTACGTACATCTCTATTGTGATTCTGATTTATTATCATAAATACGTTTGTAAGAGTAAAAATATTTTGCCAACAACATACGTTGATTACACAATCGGAACATGGATTACTGAATGGTTGACATTAATAAAGGTAAATTACATGTTGCTTCACCGTTGTTCGAACTCCTGAGCTTGAACTTCCGTTTCTTTAAACTCCTGGAATGATCAGCGGCGAGGATAACTCTTTTCAGATTTCAACAGTACTCAGTCATTATGACAGTCATCATGATTGCGACCCTGATACCTAGTCTTTTTCAAACCCTGATAGAATATCCCCCAGCTCGTCATTGACTGAATCCATGGAAACCGGTTAAAATATGTGAAAATATGTCGTGCATCTTGTCGCTCCTGTTGCAACCCAGATTTCTATAAACAGTCAGTATTTTGTTGATAAGTTTTCGTAGTTTCTGGTCTTATTGTTGCCAATAAAGTTCTTCAATATCAGAACAAATGCCCTCCACCTTCGTTCATTTAGTTTTCGAACTCTGAATCTCTGCTGAGCTGCCAGATCTGAGAATCGTCAAAGATGCCAGCTTTCAAATTCTCCATAACCAATCCTGGAAAATCCTGGCACAATTAAGTGAATCAGTCATAATCCTTGTCCAGAGCCTTGATGACCTTTTTGATTAAGCTGTGCTTGATGTGCAGGGGTGGGAAGGGAATTCTGTTCAGAGGGTTATGGATAACGTTCCCTTCTTTTACAAGACATCAATTCCTCCCGCACAGGCTAGTCCTTCTGAGCACCAATTTTTGGAAGATTACGCAGTTTTATGACTTCAAACTGATCACTTTTCGACATAATCACTCACAACTATGGGAATTTAAAAAATTTTTTTACACAGTGGTCACCACTTATCAAGGCCCGGAACCCACTCAGGGATAAGGCTTATTGCAAGTACAGTACGTTAGTGTGGAGATTTGATGAAGTGTTTACTTAAGGAGGCGGTTCATTAGGAATTTGTTAACGTTGGACTTTAAGACATCCAAGTTGTAGTCAAGTGAGAAGCAGGCCGACGGAACAGAGTGAAGAATACTTCTTGACATTAGAATCATTATTTCCAATCAAAACAAAAACAACTTTTTCTCTACACACGCATACAGATGAACAAAATGAAAAAAAAAAACGATACGTAGTCATAGCTAAAAAAGGACCCTGATTGAGCTCACTCAAGACCAAGATTCCTCCTAAATCAGCTAAAAAAAACTCTGACAACAACATTATTGTTGACCGATGTAATAAATATGAAATCTGCATGAATTAAAATACCATAATTAAGCGTATTTTATGTGTGGGTAACGGCGGACAGTCTGCTTGTATTGGAAGCAGTTTGAAAAGCATATCTTATTTTTCTTTTATTAATATTATTGGAATTTTCCCCCTTTTCCCTTGTACATATTTGTGAATTATTCCATGTATTTCGGCCTTTGGATTATTTTGGACCATCTTCCAACTACGGGATTTCCTTGGATTTTACTTGTGCAAATGGAAATTCAATTAACTTTCTTGGAGTTATATTTTTGGATTTTACCGTCTTTGGATTATTTATCTTTCACCAGACTATCCATTCACGTGTAATCACCTTTTTCTTTACCATATTCCCTCTGCTTCACTTTTTTGTTATCAAGTAAGATCTTTGACTTACTTGTTGTTTCATCAAATACTTGAGATAACTTTACTGGCTGAGATAACTTTATAAATTCTTGAATATTTATAATATACTTTAGTTTTATCATTTTGGTAAATTTAATTGTAATTTTGATTTTATTGGATGACTATATATATATATATATATATATATATATATATATATATATCATAATTTAGGAATTTAAAATTTGTAATTTGAGAAAGTAAGATTTCAAATATAGAAATTTTATTGTATGCAAGACAAAGAATACAGTATAGTTAAATATATTTCCTTAACCCATGAGTTTTCGATGTTTATACATCTCCTCGGGGGAAAATATTAGCAAATATTATAAAAAGTTGCACCTAATTTGTTAAAGTAAATAAACATTGAAAATTAAATTAAATGTTTTAAAAGTTTTAAATCATTTTAACTACATAGAATAAGGGAAATTGGATATTGATGCAGCAAAAAAAAAAAAAAAGAAAAGGATATTTGACTTCAAATCGAAAATGTATGCTAAATCCTGTAATGGAAGTTCTTGGTATTCAGCAGATAAAAAGATCCAACGCGTATTGTAATAAATCCAAGGAAGCTGGTGTCAATCCAATATATACATATTTCCACAGTTTTTCTATGGTTTGATTGGATACCCGCCAAATCTTTGATTATATCAATCCGGTAATTTTTTTTTCCATATATCAGTTTGAAAATGCAGCTGAAGTTTTCAATC
>NC_136495.1:157844940-157849940 GCF_053919585.1 Euprymna scolopes | reverse complement strand
ACTCTCTCAAACATCTTAACTCCCGGCCTTATATCATCTCATTTATGCAAATTAATGCGCATTCGAGCCTGATGATTTGCCGCATTCTCGTCTCCAACCGCTCGGGTTTCGAGTTCGCACATGCAGACAACCTCCATGACTGCAGTCACACTCAATTTTCACTACAAGAGTCACTATTTTTATGTAGTATAATGCTCCCTCGCATGCAGCAAGCAAACGCAAAGAGTATTTGCAACAACTAAGGTTCTCTGGGCTACGGAAGATAAAGTGGCCTGCGAATTCCCCAGACTTTAACCCAGTTGAGAACCAGGTTTGGTATTTACGACCAAATCTTAAGCGGTCCACTTTATGACGTGGAAGAATTCGAGGAATTTGTTTACGTTTTTTATTTACTATGCCTTTTTGTTGTAAGTGTCGTCTGATGGTTATTGGATTGCAATCAGCGTCTGTAACCGCCTTAATTTGATTAGAAGAAAATCCATTGTCATTCATAACAACCCGTCTGATTCTCCTACTCAATGCAGGAGAAATTATTATTTTTTTTTGGGGGGGGGGGCTACCAAACGATTTTGCTTTTCCATAATTCTAAGTGTTCTTTAGAAAGTTGCAAATAACAGTTTTACGGCGATTTACCTTAGCTGCTATCGCTCGCTGTGACAAACCTTGCTTATGGAATCCTAGAATTGGAGAGCGCTCAACTTCGGTTAGTTTTCTTGCTTTAGGCATGGAAACACACTTACACAGTGATTGCTAATCTCTAACTGAAATAAAAACATTAGAATTACCATAAATCTAAAAATTTATACCTTTAGTCTTATAATTTTGATTATGTGTAAAAAACCTAATTTAATAAAAATGCAAATTTTTAAATAAATTTGTAGTTAAAAAATTCACCACGCCCTTTTTTACCCTTCCCTCCCTAACAGACGACTTAAATCCAAATAACTGAATAAATTTCAACCAATAAATAAAAACCAAAATAAAGTTAATGATATATAAAAAGGCAACAGAGAAATGTATCAGCAGGAGCTGCTAAAAACAGCCTATCCTGCCTTGACAGAGTACAAAATAGACTTCGTGGCTTAGTGGGGGATGCCATTTTCTCTACCCTGCAACCTCTCTCCCACAGAAGAGACGTTGCGAGCCTATCCTTGTTTTATCGTTATTTCCATGGCAGGTGCTCGTCTGAACTCCAATATCTGTTCCCCCCTCGCCAATCTTTCACGAAAAACACCCGTCTAGCTGAATCCACTGTGAAAAATTTCCCCCACTCTATATCTGTGCCTAAATCAAAACGCGGATTCCATGAACAAAGCTTCTTTCTTAGAACTGCACGCCTGTGGAACTCTGTTCCGTCTGCCTGCTTCCCACCGGACTACAACTTGGATGTCTTCAAGTCCAATGTTAACAAATTCCTAATGAACCGCCCTCTTAAGTAAACACTTCATCAAATCTCCACACTAACGTAATGTACTTGCAATAACCCTTATCCCTGAGTGGCTTCCGGGCCTTGATAAGTGGTGATCACTGTGTAAAAAAAAAAAAAAATCTTGTGTGTGTATAAAATTGACAGTTTATAAAACACCAGCAAACACATACCCCAAATTTTCTTTCGTGTGTGTCTCCTCCATACGTCCTGAAATTAAACGTGCTTCTCTCCAAAAGTGAACACACTGAGACGGGAATTATGCTTTGCATGCATTCCTTGCTGGGTTCTTTTCCAGAGTTAGCACACTTTGTATGAGATTACATTTTTTAAGTCGACCCTTCTAATTGACCATTTTTATTTCAACATAATAATCGATCATTTTAATTTCATCATAATAATTGACCATTTTAATTTCATCATGCCCGGCAGATCGAGAAAATCAACAAAAAACAAAGATGAGGTTATTCTTCATATATATGTTTGAAATTTGACAGTCGAAGTTATATGTTTGAGAGAGAGAGAGAGAGAGAGAGAGAGAGAGAGAGAGAGAGAGAGAGAGAGAGAGAGAGAGAGAGAGTTTGGAAGTATTCCGCAGTAATGCACACGTTTGATCGTCAGACGAGTCCGACAGCTGAAGCTGCTAATGAACTGTGTCAGCTCATCTACCTCCTTCTCTTGTTCCCTCTTATTATATATATATATATGTATGTAATATATGTGTGTGTGTGTGTGTGTGTGCATATAAGCTTATGTATATATATATATATATATATATATATATATATATATATATATATATATATATATATATATATATATATATATATATATAAACACTTATGTCTTGGAAATGTCCACAGCGCCACACAAAATTATTTGCTTCTTTAAGTGTGAAAATGCTGGGATGGACAATTCACAAGTAAACATTTATTCACGTCATTGAATTTTACCCCTGTTCTACCATTACCATCGTACACGCATATACTCTCAGTACATTAAAAAAAGGCCGAAGGAATGGCCGAAAATACTGTACATATAAAAACATTTAAAAACATTTCCTATTCCTATACGAAGCGCTGACTGTCTCCTAGCAGTTTCGAATTTGCAATTAGTTTCACTCTTCTAAGATGCTCCCTCCTGACCTTCTCCTTCATTTCTCTGTTCATGATGCCTACACCTACCAACACTCCCAAATACTTATATCCTGTATCTTCTATATCTCCATTTGGCAGTACTATTCCATTCGAATGAACCTTTACTCCTCTTTTCATCACCAGCACCGCACATTTAAAATCCCAAACTCCATTCCAACGTCTTCCGATTATGTCCCCACAAGTTCTACCAGCCATTTTCATTTCTACCGAATATTTTCAAATCATCCATAAACAGTAGATGGTTGAGGCGTCTGCCACCAGATCCAAAGTTATACCCCAGTTTTTCACTCTTCAAGAGGATGCTCAGTAGCATCATTATCATTACAAAAAGAAATGGCGATAACAAATCTCCTTGAATAATCCCACGTTTAAGGCCAACCTGCCCCATCTCATCTCTGTTTGCTGTCAGCACCGTTTTCTATTGAGTCATACTTGTCTCCAAAAGCCCTACTACATTCTCAGCAACCTTCACCATCGATAGTGTTTCACGTATCCATGAATGAGGAACCATGTCATAAGCCTTTCTGTAATCGATCCATGCTACGCTCAGATTTCTCTTCTTCTTTGCATCCTGCATTATTGCTTTATCAATTAGTAGTTGCTCTTTAGTACCTCTCGAGCCTTTCCGACACCCTTTCTGTTCGTCAGGAAAAACACCAATACTCTTAAGATGTTCATAAATTTTTTCTGCAAATATTCCAGTCAACAGTTTCCACATAAGTGGTAGACATGTAATTGGTTTATAATTATTGGCATCTGTTCCCTTTGCAGGATCTTTCCTAATCAGTGTTGTTCTTCCCTTCACGAGCCAATCAGGGACATTTCCCGGCTCTACGACCCTTTGTAGGACAGCAGCTATAGGTGGATAAAGGCATAGAAACTGTTTAAACCAGAATCCCATCACTCCATCTGGACCAGGTGCCTTCCAGTTTGTCATCCTTCGTATGCCAGCCTTTACGTCATCAATGGTTCAATGGTTATCAATAATAATAATAATAATAATAATAATAATAATAATAATAATAATTTCGTTTATCAACGTCTCTCTGGAAAGGGATGGGATTCATTTCCAGAGGATTTCCATTAATCCCGGCTTCAAACCAGGAGTTTCAAAGATCAAGAGTTTTCCTAAGGATGTTGGTGGTACTTATAATTGCAGAGACGACTTGATACTACTCCTAGTGTACCAACTACGACCGGTATTATTTGTGTTTTAACCCTGTGTATACGCCTTATCTCCAAGGCCCATGGAGCAGAATTTCTCCACTTCTCATTCTCTTTCTCTCTCACATTCCTTTCCAGGGTACTGAGAAGTCTACAATTTACCAGTTTTTTTGAGACTATGTCAATGACGACCAAATCCGGACGATTATGTTCCAATTGCTTGGTCGTTATGACACTTTTGTCCCACCATACCTCTACCTTGCCATCCTCACTTGTTCTCACTTCATAAGGCACCTCCTCAAACAATTTCCCAGCACACTTCACCCTAACCCTCTTACACACCTCCCAATATATCCGGAGTCCCATGCAATCGTGTCTTTTGTGGTACTCTCTCTGGGCCAGTCCACTACACCCTGCTACAAGATGCGCAATTGACTCTGAGGTCTTACCACAAATCCGGCATTCTGCAGCAACTTCCTCTCCTAGAACCACTTTTTTGAACAATCGTGTTGCTAATGCCTGCTCTTGTGCTGCACAAACAAAAGCTTCAGTACTCTTATAATAATAATAATAATAATAATAATAATAATAATAATAATAATAATAATAATAATAATAATAATGGTAATAATAATATTGTTTATTATTATTTTATTATTTCTATTATAGTTATTATTATTATTATTTCATTATTATAATTATTTTATTATTGTTAAAATAGCTATTATTATTTTTATTATATTTATTATTATTATTTTATTATTATTACTTTATTATTATTATTTTATAATTGCTATTATAGTTATTACTATAATTATTATCATATTATTAATATTATTATTATATTATTTTTTATTGTCATATTATTAATTAATTATTGGTATTACAGTTATTACTATTATTATTTTATTATAATTATAGCATTATTGTTATTTTATCATTATTATTTAATTATTATATTTTTATGTTTTTATTAAATTTATTATTTTTATTATTATAGCATTATTGCCATTGTCATTATTATGATTCTTATTATTTTATTACCATAATTTTATTGTTGTTATTATAGTTTTTACGACTATTATTATAATTGTATTATTGTCATTATTTTATTTTTATTTTTATTTAATTATTATTTTCATTATTGTTATATTTTTATTAGTATATTATTATTATTATTTTTATTATTATTTTTATTATTATTATTATTATTATTATTTTATTGTAGCTGTAGTTTTTACTATTATCATTTT
>NC_136495.1:157802440-157839940 GCF_053919585.1 Euprymna scolopes | reverse complement strand
AAAAATCAGATTTGGTTATATGTAAATAAGACCCAACAGGGGTTCGGATTTGAGTCTTTGTTTAGATATAGAAATAAATAGGAAAGGGTGGGGGCTAAAGCTCGAGATTGAAGTAATAGAATACTAGAAAGAAATGTATTCATATGCGTGTGTGATAGCCGCCATAAATTTAAAACATACTAGCGTGTATAGGTTCAAACAGTAAAGGAATATGGATTTGACATATCTATGCTAAAAGGAGTTTCAGATTTAATCGGGTGTATTCAGTTCTAAAATGCTTTTAATTTGACTAGAATCTTTATGGGGTCAGAAAACGTACAACCTACGTTGCCCTCTTGTATATCCCCGCCCCAACGCTCTCATTTCTACACACATCAGTTAAGAGGTTAAGAGATAAAGAGGAAAAGAAAAAGATGCAAGGGAGAAACGAAGGAAAGAAAAAAGAAAGAAAGAAATAAGGGAAAGAGGAAGAATGAAAAGGGAAACCATAAATAATAAATTGGTGGTGATTCAGAGGCATGTCTTTCTCCTTCCTATTCGTCCCCCATCCCGTCACACCCAACCCTTACATCCATCTTTTATCATAGTTTGTTTTCTTAATTTACTATGCGAAATTTTGAAAGTTGTATAGCAATAATAATAATAATAATAATAATAATAATAATAATAATAATATCTCAAAATGTATATAATTAATTTATCCCCATGCTTAGGTATAATCATCTACTCTAATTGTGATAATGATAATTAAAATTAGAAGGCAATTATGAGATTTTGGTTTAAGAAACATCTTCCACTGCTTGTAGTAATAATAATAAAATAAATATTTATTGATTTAAACTTCCAGTAAGACTAAAATCTCTAGATCACTCCCTCACAAATGCGTGTTTTATGTTTGAGAAAATATATGCACATTTAAAATGTGTTTTTACGGTAATCCGGACAAAATAATACTTTTATAGTGAAATATTTAGAGATTTATAAAGAATTAGAATCGGAATCGGTAATTGTATCGGAATCGAGAAAAATATTGGAATCGTCCCATCACTGCTACATACAATTCCGTTTGAAACTGTAGATGCATAAATTTTAGGATTGGAATATATAAAAGGTGAAATATAATTGAATGAACATATTTCCACACACACACACACGCACACACACGCGTGCGCACACACACACACACAAACACACACATAGTTTTAATAAAATATGTTGAGAAACACTTTATCAAGAGTTAAACACACATTTATTATTCGGAAAAGAAAAGTAATCTGCTGAGTTTCGAAGAAATACTTTCTTTTTCGTCAAGTATGCCCAGCGCCTCATACTAGATAAGGCCAAGACGAAGAAGCTAGAGCAGAAACTAGCCCGGGTTACAGGGGAGGGTGATAGGGTTAGTCAGGAACTAGCCAAGCAGGACCTTCTGCGCGAGAATAGCGAGCGTTATGAAGGTCAAGTAGTCAGAGCTAGGCTTAGAAAGGTAGGCAATGAAGCAGTCAACTCCAACACTGATGCGCGTCGTGAAATTTCTAGGCGTGGCTCGGACAAGTACATTGCAAAGGTAAGACATCTGGATGGACGCACCCTGGAATCGACTCAGGAGATCTGCGAGGGGTTTTGAGAACATTTCGAGGAGCGTTTTATGCAGCAGCCCGATCTTCCGGTCCTTGAGTTTAGCGACTATTTGGCTGACTCTCCTCGCCTCGAGGCGGCTAGAGCAGCTAGTTGCGACTGCGCTGAAGCAGATCAGCTGTGACAGATCACCGGGGCTCGATGGTCTGCCATACGAACTGTATTTTAGGCTGTCGCCCATGTTTCTGCCTCTTCTGATGGATGTGTTCAACCATTGGTTTGCTTAGGGATCCATCAAAATACATAAAGAAAATTTGCTTGTAAAGTATTTAAAGAAATCAAGTATGAAAAAGATCGTACTAGCGTGAAAATGAAATATAAAACAATGAAACAGATAGAGTGGGGTAAAAAGGAAAAATGGTTTCACGTGATATATATATATATATATATATATATATACGTTTTATTTTTTTTATTACCGTTTTATCTGTTTAGTTACACATGTTTCGGTTGCCGGGCCATATCTACGATCCAGCAGCCTTGTCAGACCTTACAGAAATGGCTATTATTATTTCCTCGACGTGACTACACACGACAAACCCGACAAGCAACTAAATCCCACTTCTTTACAGTAGAGATCTTTAGGTGTAAGAAAGCCCTTTACTCCAATAGTTTCTCCCCTGAACTGCAAGTCTTTGGAACTCCCTCCCGGAATACTGCTTTCCCAACTGTACTGATATGCAGAAGTTCAAGTGTAATGCAAACAAACATCTTTCTACTAATCTCTCTTCATAATGCCCCCGCAAATTGTCCCTAATAGTAGCACTTGTCTTGTTTGGGGTGAAGATTGAAAAAAAATGGGTGTAGTTTATAATGGGAGGTTAGGTAGACGCATGATAAAATATGTTCAAATACATGTTTAATATCCAGGGGTCTGTATGGATTTGCCTTGCTCATTAGGTAGGGGGAAAGTTATATTGGCTTGTAAAAAAAAAAAAAGAAATTTTTTTAGAGATCTAAATAAAATAAGGATAAAGAAAAAAATAGAAATAGAATGAATTAAAAAGTAAAAATGATAGAAATAATTTTTTTACATTAAAAAATTGATGATAGTGTAAAATTAAGTATGGAGGCTGGGGGACTAAATAAACTATATTTAGCCATGTATTTTAAACGTTTGATTTGAAGTTTAATTGAAGGGTCTAATTCTTTTTTTTATAAGATATATATATATATATATATATATATATATAGTGCAAAATTTTGTTGAAAATTCAAAGACTCACGTTTTCATTTTATAACTTTCGTTTATTTCCTGGAGTTTTTCCATTACAGCTGTTTCATTGATGAGTTGGCAATTTTACGATTTATGTTTCTATAAAAATATTCTGTCTTCACCAACTTCTTCAGATGTTTATCCATTAGATTTTTACAACAAAAGGTATATTTTTAACCGCTGGACATCGTATTTGGGTAAAAAGGATTTCCACAGCCATGTTTCCTCACTTCCTCCATCTTTTGGTGTTATGTAAAGATAGTTTTCCGTTCTAACCCTTACTTTCGTATTTTTATTTATTTATTTTTTGATATATATATTACATCAATTATGAAAACAAAGTACACCATTATAAAGTCCATTCTTTACATAATAATAATCTATGAAAATTTCATATTGATTGGATAATTACTTGATTTTTGGTAGATTTTTAAAAAGAAACTCAGTCAAAAAATAATTACTCTCTCCTGTTCATGCTTTTGCCCATCTTTTTCATTCGCTAATTAAACCACACGTATATTAGTTGTTAGCGATATTCTTGGCATTTTTCAAAGATGTTACTATTGTCAAAAGGTACTCAACTGTCGAAGATGCTTGAATACAATATGGGGTTTGCATGTCTTATCTTGATCGCCCAGCCTTACTTTGAAGTAAGCAAGATAAGTACACTTCACCCATTCACTGCAAATATAGCAAACCATATTTGGATTGTTTAAACGACGACGTCTAGGAGATAATGTAGTCATGCTTAATTTTTACTCCAAAAAAATCTGCAACAAAAGTAAAATAATACAGCTTAATTGTTTCCTGTCTGACTTATAAATGAATTCCTAGCATGACGAACATAAAGAGAATATACCTTACTTTGATCCAGAAATCAACAAAAACATGCCACAATCGGTAGGCCTATTTACTACTCAGTGTCCATTTCTTACCAACTACATACTTCATTGTATAGCAAATTTGACTTTTACTTAAAAGTGTGTGATGTTATAATCAATTAACATACATTAGAATAACAACCTATAAATATAATTAAAGCTAGCATTTATATAGAAACACGCCTAATGTACTGTTGGCACACGTAACTACGCTTCACAGTCAGATAAACTATTCTAAAAATAACGACTCTGAAGACTAGTACACAATCCACAGGTATAATTTTTTAAAGAGAAAAAATAAAAACTGAAAGAGAAAAACTGATGGGTATAGAAAAAGGTTAGGAAAATGAAGGAGTAAAAGAAATCGAAGGACTGAATAAGTTCGCAAAGAAATGAAACATGAAATGTAACGTGGCATGGCAAAGAAATGAGTAAAGTATACCGTTGATGCCGAGGATGGAAGCGGATAAAAAAGAAAGAGGCTGTGTCGCCAGTGGTTACAAAAAACAAAAACAAAAGAGGAAGTATAGACCGACCGGAAAAGGAAATGAGGAAGAAAGTAACTTTTTAATTAAGAGTAATTTAAAGGAAGATAATGAGTTCAAAACAGGGAGGTAAAATACCTAATGTTAAGGTAAAAACGTATAAATTGCAAAAATCTCAACAACTTCATCTGATGAGGAAAACTTAAGATGATTTTCGGAATCAGCCCACCCAAATTAGTCTAAATCAGTTTAGAAACTTTAGGTCCTCAAAAATGTGTAGGCCTGTGTAAATCATACTATTATAACAGCCTGAGGAATTGTAATTTTTAAATAGAAAAAGGTAGGCTTTTAATATCAATGTCAGAACGAGAAATAATCAACTTTATATACAGAATATTATAGACTAATCAAACTGATTATAATTTTAAATGATTTATTTTCAGTTTTCCTTAGAATCGTATTTTGAGCTCTTTTGATTATCTTCTTTACGCGAAAAATAATTGAATAGTTTTGATCTCGTCAATTATAATATGTTCTCATAAAAAAGGAACGGTTTCGTTTTTATGTCAAATCTGATAAAGTGTAAGGTCGCTCTGTGGCACTGGCATACGCATCTGTCTTCGTCGGTTCAAAAGACCAGAGGCGTCACCAAGCAGACGATGACGAGAAAGGTAGGGCGGGTTTGGGCATGACGCGCGTCCAGGATTTATTCGTTTGTTTTTTATATACGTCCGTTGATAAATATCTCAATTGGTCAAAGGGGAAACCATGTCTCTGACCCAGAAATCATTATCTACAAATTGAATGAACGACTAACAAAGTGAAAATCTAGAAACAATAGATAACTAAATGACGATAGGGAAAGAAAATTGGTTCATGCAAATGAACGAATACTGGGGGGATTTGAAGCTGATGGGAAAATAATGAGGATGCCGATGTCATAGCTGACTATCGTAGATTTATAACCTCTCCATCTCACTCAGACGCACACAATCATTTATACAGTTATTAGTTGTTATATTTAAAACGAGAGAGTGCTCAATATCGGTAACAGAGCCTGTAGATCTATGAGACGTGAAAAAATTAGTGAACAGCGCGTGTTGAAATGTTTTCCTCTTTCGCCTTGAGTCTACCGCACACACACACGTTATGTTTCCATCAATGAGCAATCAACAAATAAATGTCTTTATACACATAATGTGCGAGTGTTGATATGGGGTCTCTTTATTGTCGTCATTGTTTTATGGGTGTCGCTTCGTCTAGAGGTTCTCGATCGTCTGTTTAACTAAGATGAATACTTCTCATGCAGGTAACTAAAAAAGGAGACGTTCGCTGAGTTTCTTAAAAGTTTTACGTGAGAGAATTAACTTCGGAGATAGAAACTAAAGTCACCTTCTAGTTTCCTTACTTACTATACAAGATGGAGCAAATGAATCCAAAATTAGGTATTTTAATTGTATGATTTTAAAAGGTTAATCTTTCGATGCTCATTCATCTCCTCAGAGGAAAAATATTAGCAAATGTTTATATTGGTTTTCACAATAAGCAATAAACATAGAAAATTCAAGTTTTTAAAGCTTTAAAAATATTTTAGATACATACATATTAATGGATTAAGGAAATAGATTTATTAAATTGTATTCTTTGTTTCAAACAATAAAAAAATTCTATATTTGAAGATTAACTTTTCAAATAAAAATCAGGACGAAATAAATGCAAATGTAGGCAAATTTGGGGATATTTTATTTATTAGTTTCGTCATAAAATTTTAACCATAGAATAATATAATTTTCAAATATATATATATATATATATATATATATATATATATATATATATATATATATATATTTAATTGTACAGAAGTTCAGAAAACATTGGTACCGTCGGTTTCAAGCCCAACATAAAGGTATCAATGTTTTTCTGAACTTCTGTACAATTAAATAAAAAAATATTAAGCTTTTATATCGAAAAAGTTTTTCTTTGTAATCGAGCACTTTGTTGGAATTATTTCCTCAAAAAACAGTAAAAACACACACACACACACACACACACACACACACACACACACACACACACATATATATATACGTTTTATTTTTATTACAATTTTTTTTCTGTTTAGTTACATTTTTGTTTCAACTACGCGACCGTTTTTTGGCCGTTATGTAGCCGCCTCAGACTTTGCAGAAAAGTTCGTTTATGGTGGAATGAAGGATATATATATATATATATATATATATATATATATATATATATATATATATATATATATATATAATTATATATATATAATTATATATATATATATATATATATATATAAATTGTACAGAAGGCCAGAACAACATTGGTACGTATATATAACGGTTCATCTTATATATTTAATCAGTAAAGAAAAATATGCACCGTTACATCACATTAACTTAAAGACTAATTCTAAAATATTTTTATTTGAATTTACTCCCAAAGTAATAAAAAGCATACATATGTACATGGTGCCAAACTGTGGATAAACATGCATAGTCTTCAAATTTCATTTTCGTTGGGGAATTGCAAAGTTTTTTTTTAAGGGAATAACATCAGTACAGACAGCCATTGTTGGGATTTTCCCAACCCTAGATCGTAACAGAAAAGTGTGACGTTGACAAGAAGAAAGGGACGCAAACACAAATGAAAATTGTTATAATGCAAACTCGTATTGATAAGAAAAGAGGATGAAGAATGTTTCCTTGCTTTGCGGAACTTATCTGTGGATTCGTCCTGTTAACGATGTTGGTTTCCTGTGAAGTTTCGGCCCTGTCGGTGGGGCATTAGAATACGCCGACTGCCCCCCTGCAGAGGGTAAAAGTCCCTCAATGGGGGTCCTAGATATGACCTTAAACTATATCCAGTGGTGAGGCCCCCAGCTTGTGAGCTTTGGGGAGTGTGGAGCCACCCTTTAATTGCCATTTCTCCCAGGTCCACTCTAACCCGGAGTGGTAGTACCTGTTAGGGTCCCAACTGTGGGTTAAATAGAAACCGACGTGAAAACAACAAATATATTCTATTAAAAAAAAATTCTTCAAAATCTTTGGATTCGGCATTAAATAACTCGAAAAGGGTTGATATGCCGTAAAACAAAAACAACCAACCAAACAACCTGTGAAGTTTTGTCGGGTTGAGGTAAAAAAAAAAATTCTTTGAGTTCTTTAATACTGCAGTTGTTGTCGAAATTCCTCACACGTGTCTGGTATGAATGGCTGAGAGAGCTGACAGACACGTGTTTTCCTCGACGCCACGACAAGCAAAAGAGATAGAGAATTCGAAAAAAAAAAAAAAAAACAAACAAAAAAAAACTCTCAATGGATTAAGGAGGAAGCTAAAAGGAAATCCTGCGATTGGTTATTTTTCATCCAATCACAGGGCTCCCCGTTAGTGACTCCTTAATAATTCCAATACCATTAAAAAAATTAAATATTTCAGCTTAGCATTAAATTTTATTCATAGTTATAAGACAATATACAGGTATGATTTCATTAATTTCAAGTTATAAACCTATTAAGCTTAAGCCTTAATTTTTATACATTTTATAACGGATTTGATTAAAATTGAAATAAGAATTCTAAACATAAAGTTTAATAGTATTATTACATCTTAATTTTTTACACTTTATAAGTCGTAAAAAACTGCTGTCTTCAGTGAATTGTTTTAACCGTTCAGGAACAGGTGTTTTTTTTTTTTTATATAGATAGACAAATTTAAGCAAACAAAAAACAAAAAACAAAAAACAAAAAACAAAAAACAAAATCTGAAAATATTAAACCAGCTCAAAAAGTAAAAAAAAAGGCCCCCCCCCAAAAAAAAATGAAAATAAAGACAGCAACCAGACATCGCTGAATAGATGAGAGAGTTATCAATAAAACATTTCGAACAGTGTTCAATTATTTTATAGGTGATCGATCCCGGCCAATCAGTGGCTGTTGTCGCTAGAGTGCAGTAAACAGAGCTTCAGTTCGTTCTCATGCAATAATCATGCTAAGATTTCTTTATCTCGACAATATGAATGAAAGCTAATATACGGTGAACCATGAAAGGTGCTTAGCTCATCCAGATAAACAATGGAACATTGCTTTATCAAACGACTGTTTACCCAACATCAGAAATATTGTGTTTAACAACAGATAACAAAAGATAAAATAATAAAAAAAACAAAACAAAAAACCAAAAACCAAAACACAAAGTAAATGTAACAATATTTAAGTTTAATCTTGTTCTTTTCTTTCGCCACCATCTATCTTTCTCAATTACACACGCACACATCCACATAAAATGTTAAAGGAAATATAAGATTTTATATATCGACTGTCAATATTTAGCCCAACAGTGTTCAATATGTGAGTAGAGCTATGTAGTAAGTTATGACAATATATATGGCAATAAGGCTACGCACCGTCAGGGTAAGTGCCTTTAGTCTGACGAATACCTCGCATATTGGGGTAAAACGTGGATGCGTCTGCGTAGATTACCATATATATTTCCATAACTAACTAACTAACTAACTAACTAAGTATGTATATATATACATATATATATATATATATATATATATATATATACACTAACTAAATAATATATATATATATTTTTTTATTGTAATTTCACCACAAACAAGGCACATTGCCACTTTGCTGTAGAGGGTTACTATCAGGGACATAAGCTACAGGCGTACTATGTGGGGAGTTGGGCAGCAAGATATCGGTTCGCGTTACACTTGAACTTCTTTATGTCAGTACAGTTGGGGAAGCAGGGACTCGGAAGGGAATTCCAAAGTCCAGGGGTTTTGGAGAATAAACTACTGGAGTAGAAGGTTCTTTTACATCTAGGGATCTCTGCCGTGAAGGGGTGGGATTTTGCTGCTTGTTGGGTTTGTCCAGGGTACTTACGTCGAGATGGCTGGTGGAAAAATAGTGTCGTTTTTTGATGTTGAACTTCATGTCAAAAACGACATTATTTTGGGACCAACCTAATATATATATATATATATATATATATATATATATATATTCATATCCACTTATCAAGTGTTTCCTTTTCAGATTAAATATGTTTTTAACTCTTTTTTAAAGTGTTTTCTAACATGTTTTATTAACTGTTTGTTTTTATATATATATATATATATATATATATATATATATATATATATATATATATATATATATATATATTTCAGAGGAAACATAATTTAATTTAAATACCAAAGAAAACAAAAAAAAAAACGGGCAGGTGAAATTATTAAAATTTCCTTAAGGCCTTATCGTCTGACCCTCTAAGAGGAAACGTCAGAATGATACATTAAAAACTAAGAAAACGAATGAGGAAAGAAGGGAAGTTGGTTTCAGTTGGAAGACCAGTGAGAGAAAAAAAATCTCACTGTTCAGGTGGTTTTAAATCAATAAATATTTCCAACTGATGTTTCAAAATCTTTTGTCTACACAGGCTAGGTCGAGAGTTATTAATTACTAACGCCTCAATGATATTGAGATGATAGTTCGACCTAGCACTGTATAAAACAGAAAACCACCCATCGGAATATTACAACCAATATATATATATATAGATATCTATCTATCTGATAGATAGATAGATAGATAGATAGATAGATAGATAACTAGGTTTATTAATTTATTCACATCAATATTATAATGCCCCGGGACATAGTCAAACTTTCGCTGGTTGCAATCTTTAGTCTAACCAATAATCGGTTTCAATATTTAACGGAGTTTAAGACTTCGAGATAAACAAAGTAGATGCTATGATATTATTTCTTACATTAGTTAATATGAAATTATTGAAATATTTGAAATATTTGGCACAGCAAAAATATAAACATTATTATAAATGCAAGTTAATCTTCCATCATATCCAAACAACATTAATGATATGGAAATAAATATTTGAAGATGTTCAGCACTTAACACTAAAACAGGAGCTAAATACTTGAAAATCCTTGACTTGCCGTAAAACAAAGCACAATTTGTAACGATTTTTATATGCGGATGTGCCAGAATAAGGATAGAACCGGCTATTTTTCACAAATCGCAAGTTATAAGAATAGAAAATTTCCTCACATATTAAAAGTAAATCGAGCGATGTGTATTGTGAAGTTGCGTCATGAGAGGAAGTACGAGGTGACACGCAGCCCAGAAGAGAGGAAAATGGAGTCGATTAAGTTTGGTCGCTTTTTATAAAACTCCGTCGTTGTTCACATCTCTCTTCTGCGAGAAGCGAACAATGAAAAGTTGACGGTTAATTCGGAATTATCTTAACAGAGTAAAATACCAAAGCGCATTGCCATTGAATGAAAAGGTTGTTTGTTTTTATTTTTTTATGTTAGCAACTGTTACAGTTAACAGGTAAGAAATAAAAGTAGAAATTTCAGCTGACGCATCAACACTACGACTTCAAATGGACGATGAACTACTTCTGTCGACGAAATGGACGAAAATCAAATCATGTGAATGAAACAAAGTACACACGAAACACACGAACTACCAACTCGAAATCCATCGTTCTGTCTTTATTCCAACTACTCTACTTTCCAACCCAATCAACTATGCAAACTCACTTTACCCCCAACCGTCCTGAGTATAACCATGAAATGCATTCGCTGGTGAGACCCAAATTTGGGAGCTTTAAAGAGTGAAGATTCATCTCTCAAGTCAACGTATGGATCTACAAACCTAATAATAGCCTCCGTTCAGTCTTGAGAAACAATTAATAACCCTGCAAATGTTGCTGCGCGTGTGATTGTGAAGCAAGGATTTTGCAATCCTCAACCACACTTCTCCTTGATGAGGATTGTTTGATTCAGTGGCAAAGAGAAATCCAGGACGACGAGAAACAAATGGTGAGATACGCGGAGAGAACGTACAGCACCTGGTACACACACACACACATATATACATACATACACACATATACGCACACACATACACACATACACACATACATGCACACACATACACACATACACGCACATAAAATCTCTTAAGTAGGTCATTTTCTTACGGGCGTATTTAATGTTCTAAATAGACGTTGGTTTTTTTTTTCGAGTTTACCTAAAACTTTTTATTTACAAAGGAATCACCACTTATCAAAGCCCAGAGGCCACTCGAGGATAATGGTTAAAGAGTGTACAGTGGTCAAAAGGACAATATCATAGTAATCGTTAGAAGTGTAAATTTGATAACTTGGATTACTTAAGGGGAACGGCTCATCAAGAACTTGTTTACATTGGACTTGAAGACGGTCATATTGTAGTCAGCTGGGAAGCAGGCAAACGGAAAAGAGTTCCATAAGTGTGCAGTTCTCAGAAAGAAGCTTTGTTCAAGGAAGCTACGTTTAGGGTTAGGCACAGATAAAGAGTGGGGGAAATTATTGATAGTGTTTTCAGCCAAACGTGTGTTTCTCGTGAATGTTTGGCGAGGGGGGGCATAGATTGGAGCTCAGACGAGCACTTGCAATAAAAATAACGATAAAACAGAGACAGGCTCGGAACGTCTCTTCTTACGCGAGGAACAGACTTTTTTTCGAAAGCTAAAATCACGAAAACCAGAAACAAAAAAACAAAAAACAAAAAAAAATGGCTATAAAACACACCTTAAAACCCATTTCCACAAACTTACACAGACCATGAATTATGGAAGCTAATAATTACTTAAAGTGCAAGCATAAACAATGCGGA
Source organism: Euprymna scolopes (assembly GCF_053919585.1). NCBI lineage: Eukaryota > Metazoa > Mollusca > Cephalopoda > Sepiida > Sepiolidae > Euprymna > Euprymna scolopes. The sequence continues at coordinate 157,827,998 of NC_136495.1, read as the reverse complement.
AAGTTTGTGTTTAAAAAACATTTTCAGGTTAAATACTTATTCCGAAGGGGAAGTCAACAATTCAAAGATCAGAATACACTTAGACTCCTACCTACACAAAACATCTGCACCACAAAGTCGAAACTTATGTTAAAGAAATCATCACGTACGTGCCTCTTTATTTTTGTTGTTGTTTAGGCGAATGCATTTCAACACATTTAGGTCCCTTGTGGTGTGCAGTCACTTCAAAAGCTTCTTTAAAAGACATTAGAAAGCATCTGCACCGGTTCACCTTGTTGCGTACATCTGAAAAGCGTTACGGAAGATAAACGCGATGGAACAAAAATAGAACGGGAGGAGCTTGAATGGGATTTCCACTATATTTTATGCCCCGAGTTGTTTCTTTTTGTATCTACGTAATATGATAACTATTTTTGTATCTACATAATATAATAATTATTTTTGTATCTACATAATATAATAACTATTTTTGTATCTACATAATATAATAACTATTTTTTGTATCTACATAATATAATAACTATTTTTATATCTACATAATATAATAACTATTTTTGTATCAACATAATATAATAACTATTTTTGTATCTACATAATATAATAACTGTTTTTGTATCTACATAATATAATTACTATTTTTGTATCTACATAATATAATAACTATTTTTGTATCTACATAATATAATAACTATTTTTGTATCTACATAATATAATAACTATTTTTGTATCTACATAATATAATAACTACTGTTCGAATCTGTATCAACATTTCTAGTGAGATTTATCTGAAATGTTAAGGAAATGTCCATTTTGGAACACATCTTAATGTAAATCAAATATTGTTTTTAGCTACTGTGATTAAATTAATAAAATGTATGATGTAAATAAAAACTAGTCGCGTGTGTTTTCGGCTCAATTTCATTTAAGAATTGTTTGCTATTTTCATAACTATTAATTATTCTTAGTGAAGATTTGGTATCTGTCTACCTGAAGTTTAAAACTTTACTATTATTTCTATTAATTGTATTGTATTTTTTGTTATAAATGGCGATTTGGTATCTGTCTGTCTGAAGATGAAAACTTTACTCTTACTTCTCTAGAATTGTAAGCCACGTTTAGTTTCAGCACAGTTTCCGATGGTTAGTTGTTATACACAAGTCCTGGAGGTGAGTGGTTCTCAGTAGGCAGAACAAAAGATTCTTCACATGTTGACACGAAGAAAACACATGCGAAGTTGCTACCGAAAAGTTTTAATATTTATGGAGCAATTCTGGTTTCTGATTGGTTGCAACAGAACGTGAATTTATTCGATTCGTCAATTCCTAGCAGCATCGTTTATAAATAGAATCTCCCGACTGTGCGGGAGCATACCCCATTATACTTCCTTTATGATGGGATGTCTCCTCGCGGCTTCGGCTGCAGGACGACAGAGTAGTACCAGTCAAGGATTCGTCACTTGACACTCAGCCCAACAGGTGAGGGGCCGGGAACCGGCCCAGCACCTGTTGGACTGAGGTACACCGCCTGGGTAATACCTAGGAGGTCCACCCTCCCAGGCCTTGCCACCGGGCTTTCCGGTGGGGCAAGTTTATTGCTTGCTGCCTGAGGCGCCCCGACCGGGGAATGCCGACGGGGTTACTCGGGCAATTTTTAGAATTGCAGGAGTGCCCCTCCTTTAGGGGAGCATGCGGGTATCCCACTTTCCAGGCCTTGTGCCAAATAATGCTGATGTGGGCAGCATTTAAATAAATACCCCATTATACTTCCTTTCTGATGGGATGTCTCCTCGCGGCTTCGGCTGCAGGGAGACAGGGTAGTACCAGTCAAGGATTCGTCACTTGACACTCAGCCCAACAGGTGAGGGGCCGGGAACCGGCCCAGCACCTGTTGGACTGAGGTACACCGCCTGGGTAATACCTAGGAGGTCCACCCTCCCAGGCCTTGCCACCGGGCTTTCCGGCGGGGCAAGTTTATTGCTTGCTGCCTGAGGCGCCCCGACCAGGGAATGCCGACGGGGTTACTCAGGCAATTTTTAAAATTGCAGGAGTGCCCCTTCTTTAGGGGAGCCTTCGGGGTTCCCACTTTCCAGGCCTTGTGCCAAATAATGCTGAGGTGGGCAGCATTTAAATAACTACCCCATTATAAGGCCATTTTGATGGGATGTGTCTCCTAGCGGCTTCGGCTGCAGGGAGACAAGATATCTTGTCTCCCTACAGCCGAAGCCGCTAGGAGGCACATCCCATCACACGCCAAGGATCCGTTCTTGACACTTAGTCCGACAGGTGAGGGACCGGGAACAGGACCAGCACCTGTCGGACTGAGGTACACCGCTTGGGTATTACCCAGGAAGTCCACCCTCCCAGGCCTTGTCACCCGGCTTTCGGATGAAGCAAGTTTATTGCTTGTCGCCTGAGGTTCCCCGATAGGCGAATGCCGATGGGGTTACTCAGACAAGTTTTGTAATTGCAATATTTCCCCTCTTTTAGGGAAGCTTGCTTTTGATCCCCACTTTCTCGGCCTTGTGCCAAATATTGGTGACGTGGGCACCCAATAAATAACTACCCCATTATAAGGCAAAAATATTGCAACAACTTCTGTTAATTGTATTGTTATATTTTTGTTACAAATTAAGATTTTGTATCTGTCTGTCTGAAGATTAAAATTATTAATTGTATTAATCGTAATATCATGCCGTATTTTAATGCTCAGTTCAATTGATCAAACTATTACAGGCTAATATATCATCTCTCAAGGCCCAATTTAGGAAAGTGTTGCATATTTTCTGCTATTATTGACGCTTTACGTTTTCTTTAGGTGGGGAGTATAATATCCATTCTGTAGTAATAATACAATACTCCTAAGCATTACCTTCCATTTTGTAGGTAGGCATTATCTTCTTCTTGGGGGGGGCAGTGTAGTATAATGTTCGTTCCTCATCATAGCATCCTCCTAAGCTAGTAAAAAGAGCCTTTATTTGCTAATATCTGTAACGTGAAGCGGATGATCGTACGACGCAACACTGCATTGTTTGTCATCTGCTGCTCAACCAGTGCAACTTGAAAATAATTGTGCAGTAAAACCAATAATAATAATGCAAACGACTGCGTAAAAAAAGTGGGAGACATCTTGATATCATCACATGCTTCAAAGACACGCTAGTAAGAAGCTATAATTAAACTTTATATTTGTATTAATATGTCTGATCTGGAAAAATGTGCTCAAACCGGAAGTAGTTTTGTATTTAGATTTTGATTTGAAACGGTGTGGATGTTATTGGGTTGTTTCTGAAGATATCTCGTCAGAAGTAAACGGTGCTACTAAACCGAAAGACCTCGATGAAAATGTAGGTCAACACGTAATAATATTATTAAACTGTTGTAAAATAAGTTTATTTGCACATGCTTTTTGGGTGCTTATTCAAATTGGCACTTATGGCGGCAACTAAGAGTAAATAAAATACAAAAATGTCTATATGGTGTACGTAGTCGTTACAGAACGAAGATGTCAAATTCCAAAAATTAAGTAGATCGATCAAGTATTTTATTTAAAACTAAGAAAATAAGAATTTACGCGTTTTAGCGATTTTAGTACTAAACTGTATTGAACACAAGACTGAATTTTGACCTCGACACTTCGATTTGATTTATCTACTTCTTTTTTTTTATTTCATCGGATTTCATTATGTTCAACAAAAACACTACGATTCGATCAGTCGTAAAATTTGATTTTTTTGAAAAAAAAAAAAAGAAAAAGAAAAAAAAGACCCTACTTGATCAAAGTACATAATTTTCGGAATATGACATCTTCGTTCTATAACGAGTACGTACACCATACAGACTTTTTTTGTATCTTCTTTAGTTTTAATTGCCGCCATGGATAAGCATCTTTTTTTAAAAGTAGAAATGTTTATTCATAGAAAAATATTTACAGAAATAATTAGTACATAAAGTAAAATATTTTTGAATATTATGAACTAAAATAAATTAACACTTTATGATCTGGTTAAACTAATTCATTCAGTCGTTAATAAATGAATATAGCGGCATAAATAAAATGGTAATTGATTCAAACACGCCTTGTACTTATTAGTTCAGTATCTGGGTAGATGCCAGATGCCTTCAGATTGCAACTGTCCATTGCTTACATTCAGTCATCTGTCTTCGAGAGTGAATGATTTCGTTTTTTTTTGTTTTTTTTACACAGTGATCACCACTTATCAAGGCCCGGAAGCCACTCAGGGATAAGGATTATTGCAAGTACATCACGTTAGTGTGGAGATTTGATGAAGTGTTTACTTAAGGGGGCGGTTCATTAGGAATTTGTTAACATTGGACTTGGTTGTAATAAACACACTCTTTTCAAGCGCAAGGTAAGTTTATGAAATGTAAAAATTCTCATTGGTGTTTTAATTATTAGACTTCATAATTTTTCCAGTTTTAGCAATGAATATTTTTTATCACCTAGATCATAAATCAGGTCATAAAGGGTTAAATCAATGGGGGAAAAATGGAAGAATGCTTAGAGAAATGGAAAAATCACAAATGAATGTATACTTATCATAGTTTAAAAAAAAAACAAATTTAATAAATATAAAATATAAATAAATAAAATAAAATAAAAGTAGTAAAAGGAAAATATCTAAATATATGGAAACTACATAATAAATAGGAATCCAGTAGATGATACTGCCGAAAAATGGTTTCACTTGAAGGAAGGATGGTAATAGATTAAATAAAGGAACATTTATACAGCGGAGTCTTAAGCTGAAGCAACAAGACTAGTTTCAAAACCGGAAGTAGTTTGAATCATTAAATACGCTACATCGCAAAATAATAAACATTGATCTCTTTTCGTTAATACTTTATGTGATTGTAATTTTTATTTCGATAAACAATCAAGTAATTAATTATTTTTAAATTCCATTTTCACCCCAAACAAAGCACAGTGCCACTTTCATGTTTTTTTTTTTTACACAGTGATCACCACTTATCAAGGCCCGGAAGCCACTCAGGTTATTGCAAGTACATTACGTTAGTGAGGAGATTTGATGAAGTGTTTACTTAAGGGGGCGGTTCATTAGGAATTTGTTAACATTAGACTTGAAGACATCCAAGTTGTAGTCCGGAGGGAAGCAGGCAGACGGAACAGAGTTCCACAGGCGTGCAGTTCTAAGAAAGAAGCTTTGTTCATGAAATCCGCGTTTTGTAGAGGCTACTATTTGGGAAATAAGTTGCAGGGATACTATGTAGGGAGTCGAGCAGCAAGATGTATGTTCACATTACACTTGAACTTCTGCATGTCAGTACAATTGAGAAAACATGAACCTGGGAGGGAGTTCTAGAGTCTAGCAGTTCTGGGGGGAAAAAACCATTAGAGTAGAAGGCCTTCTTACATTTAGGGATCGCTACTGTGTAAGGGTGGGGCATGACTGCTTGTCGAGTTTATTAGGGGTATTTACGTCGAGGGGGGTACAAGGGGTTGTAGTTCGTCAGAGCATCCACCATTAAAATACTTGTAAAACAGGCAAAGGGATGGATGCAACATTTCGTCGATGGGACAGAGGTTGAAGCTCGGAGGACAGTTAAGGACCTATCAGGTTGGCGACTTTCTTTTGAACCCTGTCCGGGAGCGAGAAATTAGTAGCAGATGCACCAGTCCAAATGCGACAACAGTACTCCATACATGATACTTCTAGGTGTAAGTAACTTTCTAGCACGGTAGAGAGAGCCCACCCTCCTTACAGCGGCCGTGACAACGATTTCAATGTATCTGTTCCAACTCATGTTCCCTGTGAACGTTAAGCCGAGGAGTTTGAAAGAAGTACTTTTAGGTAATGTACTTTTAGTCATAACTGTTTGTGGTTAAGAAGGTTTCTTTTTATTATTGAAGGAGACCAGCTTAATCTTGGCAGCATTGAATGTGACCATCCATTTTTGTCCTCATCCCACTACAGATTGGAGGTCTTCCTAAGTAATATGAAAAAGATAATATTGTGTAAGTCACGTAGAGGCGAAAATCGCGCGCGCGCACACACACACACACACACACACACACATACACACAAATACAAGATAAGTGGCTCGTAATGTTAGTAATATGAAGATTTTTAATCGTTGGCGGCCATTACATTTGAACAAACATAGACACACACGTTCGCACCTACATAAATACGAAAATCTGGCACAGATGTGTAGGACCGGTCACTTAAAAAATAAACATTACAAAAGGAAATCATTTCAATTCGACGGTTATTTTTTTTTTGTTCATTTTGTTTTAATTCCGATTCCCCCCCCCCCACCTTTTTAAGCTTTTCTGCCGGAACGGTAAACGCTGTCCGTATTTTTCCAGTTTCACCATTTTTCCAAATAAACTATTCTTAGACGTTAGAGAAACAAGACGAGTCTCCGTTTATTATCTCTTCAAACATATGTTGACCTGACCGCAAAACAATCGAGGCCGTTACAAAAATACAAAAAACAAAAAACAAAAAAAACAACAACAACAAACAAGAAGAACAACGTAGAAAATCTCAATACTATTTCGTTTGTGCACTGGATTTTATTTTACAAGGTAACCTCAAGTAAGACCAACCGAAATTATTTTAAAACATCAGTGTAGGTCCTGAATAAAAAACTGTTTATTTTGTTTGAATGACTATATATATATATATATATATATATATATATATATATATATATATATATATATATATATATATATATATTAATTTGGCTATATATATATATATATATATATTAATTTGACTGAAAAATGCGAAGCTCGCGGTTTGTTTACAAACAAGCGGTTTGAGCACTTTACAAGTGGCGGACGGATGTTTATTTAAATAGACATTCGGAAAGATTAGTTGCGGGCATCGCTTCCGCGGTCGAGGGGTAGAACTGCCGACTGTCATCACGACGGTCCAAGGTTTGGGAGAGGTGCTAGTCTAGCGGCACTGATGAGTTGTGATACAACGAAACAGGACTGTATGTCGTTGACTACAAATATATATATATAATATTTTTGCCAAAATCGAGACAAAAAAGGTATAAAATACGAACATCATATAGTGTATTTCGTTGTGTTCTACAATTGTTTCGTAACCATTTGGACATATTTAAGCATTATATTATTTAAGATTATTCCGAAAATAGCTACCATTCGGACAGCAAAATACATTTGCCATATATATATATAATCCGTCAAGGATGAACTCTCATCCGTGACGTTATTCTCGCGTTGCCTACGCACAGTTCAAACATTTCAAAACAACGCGCTGCTCTTTACAAACAGACTTCTTTTTCCAACTTTACAACATGTCAATGAAGAAGAAAAGGAAAAAAAGAAACAAAACAACATACTGAAGATGGAGTATACCTCCGAAATATATTTGTGATAAATTTCAAACACGTAAAATATTTGTTTATTTTCCTAATATTACGTTATTATTTGGCTTTCAAGCGCACTTGATGTGTATTTTATTTTATCCATATTTGTAATCCCCATTTTAAGGAGCCAACCAGTTTGGACTTACCTCGTTCTTACTCATTTTATTTTATTTTTTTAATTTATTTTTTTTTAGAATTGAGTAAGTATCCCGCTTATATATTTCTTATTTTAAAAAAAATATTTCTACAATTTCCTATTTGTATATTCATTTAATATTTTAATGTTTTTTGGATTTTTATAATTATTTTTTAATAATTTATTTAAGTTATTTATTTTCAGATTTTAGTCTCAATTCATTTCTGAATTTGCCTTCATTTCGTATATTTTTTATTTATATGTAACGATGTATTTGTTTTTATTTTTCCCTATATACCTGCTATATTTTTTAAAGAAAAACTATGGGTTAAAAGGTTTGTTTACATAATTTAAGTTAATATTTATCTACATCTCATACTAGTTATGTAATTAAGTTAAATGTTAAATCTATCATTTTCAACCTTATCTTAATACAGACATGATAACTTTGTTTTTAATTTTTATTATTCCCGTATCATTCAGTATATCGAGAGAGTGTAAGGAACATAATTCGATTTTGCTCTCATTTATCGATTCATAATTTTATCGAAATTCTTTATATTTTTAATTCACTTTTTTATTTTTGTCTTTATTAATCACCTATGCTTATTTTTAAACTTGTAGTTCTCACATTATTCTCTTTATAGCAATCTAAGTTCAATTTCTTAGTTTATTTCAAATTATATTCTGATTTAGTCTATTTTAATCAATCATAATCTGTTCATCTCAATATTTTGCAATCATTAATGTGTCATTTCTTTTTTGTGCCATTGAAATATGTGTTATTTTATTACCTATAACAATTATTCGATTTAAATTTAATTTTATTTCCCTTATTTAGGTTATATTTAGTTTATTTTCTAAATGTTAACATATACTTTATTTTTTGTATCATCCTAAATTGCTCGTATTAATTTTAAAATTCTCTTACAACGCTTACATTTCACTCCCAACAGATTCCTGAATTATTTTTCATATATATGTTACTTTAACCAGGTCTTAGGTGTGATACTAGGAATTTATTTCTATGTACAGGTTTGTATAAAACAAAACTTTTTGTCTAAAATTTCTCCTTTAGGATTCACTATGTGCTATAACTCAAGTAAGCGTAGATTACATCTTTTTGAGTCACTAGGCTTATATTTTCTAGCTCTATCTACTACTAGCATTTTAGCTCGGCGTTGCCCGGGTGTTTGGAGGTGTATGTTGAGCAAAACAAACAAGCAAACAACAAAAAAAAAAAAACGAAAAAAATAGCGGTCAATTTTTTTAAAATTTGATCCCTATTATGCCCCCTTAACATTTATTATTTTGGGCTCAAATCATATTATTAAGTTAGACCTATGTAAAAGGAATCTATATCTAAAATTACAAGTGTTTAGACCCAAAATTGGCGAAGGAGTTTGGTAGAGTTTTCAAATGTCAAAATCGTTGAACTTTGATCCCTTAACAGCCAAATTTCTGGTCGAAAACTGATTACAAAGATTTTTCTAAATCTTAGTACCCTGTATATCAAATTTCGAGCCTGTAGACTGAAAATTGTCAAAGATATTGTGTAGGGAAATGTACACACACACATACACACACACACACACACACACACACACACACTTTCACTTTTAGAAATATACTAGCATTTCAGCCCGGCGTTGTCCGGGTGTTTGGATGTGTATGTTAAGCAAAAAATAAATAAATCAATAAATAAAGTGGTAGTAGGAAGGCAGGTTCGAACCCGTATCGCGAAGGAGGAAAAGATCGGGGAAAACCCCTGACGTCTTTGCGGTTACAACCTGAAGTGAGGCTAAATTAAGGCTAAAAATCGAAAGGAGCGGACAACTTTAAAAAATATCGGCGAAAAAAGTGACCCTCCCCCTGTAGAAAAGTGCCCAGTTGAAGGTGAAGATATTAATGTTTTTAGCCAATTTTCCGATATTTATCGTATGAAAGGTTGAACTTTAAAACGATCTTGGTAAAATTCGTCGTCTTTGTCGAAAGTTTTAGGCACACATGCAAACATACATACATACATACATGATGATTGCAACGTCTTGTCAGACGAGTGCCACTCCCTCAGACATTTAAAATCCATGAGCCCAAATACCTGAGGAAGTATCTATACAAAGATGATGTTACAGAGTCTTAGCTTTGTACGACAGCTAAGTCTCTCTCTCGGTTCAAAATGTTGAGATCCAGCAACAAGCAAGAGCAAGATAGCCAGCAACAAATTAAACTACAGACCAGCTTAATGCGGGTACTGGTCTTCCGCTTTATGGTTTTTTAAATCAGCGATTTGCTTCTCCTAGAAAGGTTGCCTTCACCACGGCTTACGGGAGCCCTCTCCACCCCAATACACACACACACACACACACACACACACACACACACACACACACACACACACACAAATATACACGGTGCTAGTTGGCCGTTGACCCAGAAAAAGAGTTCATTGCCCTGAAGGATTAAAAGGACGAACATACATACATACATACATACATACATACATACATACATACATTTATATATTGGTAACTGACAATTTTCGACCCAAACCAATGAAAAAGCTTGCCCTATTTCTGAATACCTTTTATGTAAAATTTCAAATGTTTACACCAGAAATTGTCTGAGTAATTTGGTAGAGACCGCAGAAGTCATTTGTAAAAACTTTGACCCCTATTATGACCCCTTAAATTTTTTTTGTTTTTGGCTCAAATTAAGTTATTAAGTTAGAGCCATGTCCAAGGAACATATATCTAAAATTTAAAGCGTTTAGATTCAAAATTGGCGAGAAGTTGGGTAGAGTTCTCAAAAGTCAAATCGGTGAACTTTGACCCTTTAACAGCTAGATTTGTGGCCGAAAACCGATCACATAGACTGTCTCAAATTTCAGTACCCTGTATATCAAATTTCAAGTCTTTATACTTAATATTGACAAAGTTATTGCGTAAGGAAATGTACACACATACACACACAGACACACAGATACACAGACACGTTAACTTTTATAGATATAGTAGCATGGGTGCCCGGCGTTGCCCAGGTGTTTGGAGGTGTATGCTGAGCAAAAAAAAAAAAAAAAAAAAAAAAAAAAAATCGGTCAATTGTTTTAACTTTGACCCCTATTATGACCCCTTAACATTTATTGTTTTGGGCTCAAATCAAGTTATTAAGTTAGATCCTTGTCCAAGGAACCTATATCTAAAATTTCAAGTTTTTAGACCCAAAATTGGCAGAGGAGTTTGGTAGAGTTCTCAAAGGTCAAATCGTTGAATTTTGACCCTTTAACAGCCAAATTTCTGGCTGAAAACCGATCACATCGATTTTCTCAAATCTAAGTATCCTGTATATCAAATTTCGAGTCTGTAGACTAAAAATTGACAGAGTCATTGCGAAAAAAATGTACACAGACACACACAGACACGATACGGACAGACGTACAGATAAAATTTCCGCTTATATATATAGATGGATTATAGTAATTCAAATAGTCACCATTTACACAGGATTTTTAGCATAACATTTACATGCACAATTAATTCGTACCAGAAAGTTAGTGAAATGATGTGAATTATTTCATCGCTTGATCCGATAAATTTTCTTCATGCGGAAAGAAAACGTATCTATATCTTGAGAAATTTCTATATATTTTATGGAGATCGCTTCAGTCAAGGCGTGAAGCCACTATTAGTAAGGAGCAAAAAAATGGACAAAAACCGATTACCGAAAAAACAAGAGATGCTCACTGACACAGTCTTGAAAAGACATAGGCAGGAACGAAACAGTGACCAGCAAGAGATTTAAACAGACTCGCAGTTCTTGGAAAGAAGCTACTGGAAAAAAGCCCACTGTATTCTAATTAGGTATCAAAACAGCGAATTGATGGAGACCACTAGACCAACAAATTAAACGAGATGGACAAAGGAAGCAAAAAATAGATCAGGCAGTTCTGAACACGTATTAGTATTTAAAAATAAAAATGATTAAGACAAGCAACATCACGTCTATGTACAGGATGGAATGATAAACTTTTCGTCCTAGAAAAGGCGACATGATTCCATTTCCATTCGATGAAAACTGATTTTCTTTTTTTGTTTAGACCATCTACTAGTCGATCAGTTGTGTACAAATCCCAAGAACGATAGGAGTTTTCTGTCATTTCTGAGAGCGACACAATATTAAACTAGCGAGATCAGAGATGCGCGGCTGTACAACTCATGCTTTCTATTGATCCAAGTTATGATAACAGGACCATTGCCAGCACCCTCAAAATGCATCGCTGGATTGCCATGAATAACAGGAACATGCCCAGGATGATGAAAACAAAGTTATTGTTTTTGGTATGCTTTCAAGTGAAGGCCATATCATGCCACCTCACATCATCGAAATCGGTTTGAAAGTCAATACCAAAGTGTACCTGGATGAGCTGAAGAGTGTGGTGATTCCCGGGCTCAATCAGATGACCGCTGGCAGATCCTTGGTTTGGCAGCAGGATTCGGCGCCGACCCACGTCCGAAGAGGCCAAGGCTTCAGAAGGAGTGCTACGTCTTTGTACCCTTCTCAAACTGGCCTCTTCTTTCCCCAACATGAACCCGCTGAACTACTTAGCTTGGTCATACGTCGAGAACATCACCAACATGACCTCCTATAGCACGAAAGCCAGCATGCTCGCCGCCATCTGCCGAGTATTCGCCGAGCTCCCGCTGGCGCTTGTGGAAAAGGCATGCTCCCAGCTCCGGACCCGTATCGAGGCGAAGATTGAGGCTGAAGGTGTCTACTTTGAATAGATGTCAGCTCTACTACATAAGTTACCTGAATTGATTTATTCAACAAAAGTTTTAAAATAAATGACTAACAACACTTTACCTAAATCGATGCTAACATTTAATGCTACTAAAACTAAGAATTACAATGAACCTTCCCAACCACCGATTACCATGGCTAATAACACCATATGTGAAACATTAACAACAAAGATCTTGGCCTCTGGGCCAAAATCAAAGTGTAGTATCTGTTCTCAGATGCTGCACTTCAATTTCTGGTTCTCTGTCAGTGGAGGAGAAATCCTTCAGGACTGAGACAATTTTTATTTTTGTTTCTTTTCTCCACGTTAAAAAAACGACCCTGGTGTCTAACTCTGTCCCGTGGGGAGGGGCATTGTAAATAGGAACACCATATGTGAAAGCTCATCATTCTAACTTCTCAGATAAACATTCACAGGCATCATGAATTGGAATAAATGCATTGAAGACACTGCCAAAGCTGCTGCAAAGAATGTTGGCTCTCTACTGTAATGTGAGGACTACTCATGCCTGAGAGTATCCTGTATTCCTACAAAGCCACCATTCGCCAATGCATGGAGTATTGTTGCCACATTTCGGCTGGTGCATCTGCCATTAGTCTATCGCTGTTAGACAAGATTTTTAAAGAAAGTCTTCAATCTAATAAGCACTATCAATTAAGTTTCAGTCTCATCATCACCGCAACTTTGCTGCATCCCTGTGACTGTTTTACAAATTAATGCAATGTGCTATTATGAACTCCTAGCATCCGTGTCATCCTGGCGTAAATACCACCCCCGAAAAATACAACAAACAACATACTCTGACCTTTTCACTGTAGAGGTAGCTAGATGCCAGAAAGGTTTCTATTCTAAACGTTTCTTTCCACAAACTTTTAGACGTTAGTATGCCCCCCTTACTCCTGCTTCCCTAACTGTACTAACCGGCACAGATTTCAATGTAATATGGACAGATATATCGCTGCTCAACTCCCTACATAAGGTCACTGTAGTCATGATCCCAATTAATAGCCCCTTACGTCGAAATGGCAACATGCCATAATAAAAAATCTTGTGATCACAAAATATCGATCTATTTTTTTTTTTTACACGGTGGTAACCACTTATCAAGGCCTGGAAGCCACTCAGGGATAAGGGTTATTGCCAGTACAGTACGTTAGTGCGGAGATTTAATTTTATCTATCTATCTATCTATCTATCTATCTATCTGTCTATCTACCAATTATATAAACATCATTTTGTGTGTGTGTGAGTTCCGAAAAGGCTGAGCCTATCTTTTACAAATTTCACAGCTAATTTATATGTCTGGCAGTGTTCTTAGATATGTTTTGTACAGAAATTCATACAATAAGTATGGAAAATCGAAGAAACCCGATCATAAAAATATTTTTCTTTCTCTTATAGATAAAAATAATTTTTACAGGGAATATTTTATGTTACACCGGTATAACCTTGGCCGGTATACCGTAAAATATTCCCCTGTAAATTTCCTCTTTTTTATCTATGAGAGAAGAAAAACTATTTTTAAGATCATCAAACCCAAATATCAGCTGACATGATATTATAAACAAACACAGACGGAATTTGATGAACGACATTATCATTATTATTTTTTTTATTGTGAACCAGTCCACAGGGCAAATTATTCCTCGCAATATATAATATTCAATGAAGGATTGATTCTATAATAATACATGCGCAAATTGCATAAATTAAAATATCATGTTTAAGCGTATTGTACGAGCTTCAATCTATGGTCCCCCCTCGCCAAACTTTCACAAGAAACACTCGTCTAGCTGAAAACACTATCAATAATTCTCCCCTCTCTTTATCTGTTCGTAAACGTAAACGTAAATTCCATGAACAAAGTTTCTTTCTTAGAAGTGCACGCCTGTGGAATTGTCTTCCGTTTTCCTGCTTTCCAGCTTACTACAATCTGATTGTCTTCAAGTCCAACGTAAACAAGTTCTTAATGAGCCGTTCCACTTAAGTTAACAAATTTACCGAATTTCCATTACTAACGATTACTATATTGTCAAATTGACCAGTGTCCACTCTTAACCCTTATCCTCGAGTGGTCTATGGGCCTTGATAAGTGGTTATGCCTATGTAAAAGAAGAAAAAAAGAAAAAGCTAGTCGCCGATAAAAATATCTTCGTTTGGAAACAAATCTTGCAAAGGTGTGAGGCATCTGTTAACGAAAAGCTTACGTGAAATTACAACGGTTAAAAAATACAAAAACATTTACGAAATGAGTTGTTGTTCTTCCCTACTTTGCCCCAGCCCACGGCAAAAAGGCTCCCATCATCTCCTTACATCATCTTTCTTAAGCTGCTGGTTTATTTCTTTATTCGCTGGTGTCCTGGCACAATTGCTTCTATTTATTTGTGTTATTTATTTGCTGCCAGTAAACCTACACCATTCAAATCTCCAGAGGTACAGATGCCACCCAGCTCCGATCTCTCTCATCGACCCTCTCTATATATGAACAGCCTGCCGCCACCGGTTGTTAAAACCTAGCACGTTCACTGTAAACGAATTAGGGATTTGATTGCAACGAAAATGGCAAAACTTGTCATGTTCACAGATCCGATAAGTATTTTATTGCTTCGTAGATTCGAACGAAATCTTTTTTATTAATTCCTCTAAGGTGGACTGCTCCCATTCCGCGTCCCATACATTTTAGATATCTCGTATCAGTAAAGGTTTTCTTAATTTTTCTTTTATTCCGGATTGAACTCATATGTAGGTAAATTTTACTGTTCCAAACGCTTTTCATATACTTGACCGTGCGTTGTAATTTCGGATGATTTTTATTTATTTATCATAAGACAAAAATGTGTCCGCTGAGCCACTCATTCAGCTCGGGTTAAATTGGTCGAATCTGAAAAATGTGAGTTTACAACGTTAGTTAAATATAAAAATAAATAAAATTCAACATTAGTCTAATTCTGTTTCTGAATTTTGGGGACGAGTATACGTGGTGTAATTGATGAAGTATTTGATAAAATTTAATTGCAAGTTGCACTCTTATGGAGGTTGAAGATTCAATCACCAATGCAGGCAACAACCAAAAATATATGGCTTAGCGAACCAGGGCATGCCACTTTCGTGAATTAAATGAAAGGTTCCCTTCGAAATCCCCTGCAGATTTTCGAGTTCTGAAGTAACATTGTGCAAAAAAAAAACAAAAAAAAACATCCAAATTACGCCAAAGAAGGCATACTACCACTTGGACGCAAGATCGTGTTTAACAGGAGTCCGCGGGGAGTTAAACTACAAGATAATTGTTCACATTACATTTATATGTCTTCAAGTTAGTACAATTAAGGAACTAGGAAACAGAGGGAATTCCAAAAATTTCCCCCACTCTTTATCTGTGCCTAAATCAAAACGTGGATTCCTTGAACAAAGCTTCTTTCTTAGAACTGCACGCCTGTGGACATCTGTTCCGTCTGCCTGCTTCCCACGGGACTACAACTTGGATGTGTTCAAGTCCAATGTTAACAAATTCCTAATGAACCGCCCCCTTAAGTAAACACTTCATCAAATCTCCACACTAACGTAATGTACTTGCAATAACCCTTATCCCTGAGTGGCTTCCGGGCCTTGATAAGTTGTGATCACTGTGTAAAAAAAAAAAAGTATAGCAGTCCCAAATGGTATGTTCTTATCCCGAGCAACACCTAAACGTCGCTGGAGCAGTCTAAACTTGCACGACGCAAATTTAAGCTATTTTTTTTTTTTTAGAAATATAGCCTAGCAACAGACGCTATCCAATCAAATTAACTCTTTCGTTTACGCATAGGGGAATCGTTGGCGATAAGGCCGGCAAAAATCCAAGAGATTATCTTCTGAAGAGAAAACACGTCTAACTCCAAGCGACTGCTTGTAAAACGTCATATTCTGTATAGAAAACGCCGTTTTATAGAGATGAATTCCGAGTATCTTTCAAATTGGTACAGATGTAGTGATTTACAAGATAGAACAATAAAATTGTCACCCTAGAAAAGACGACATATTCCTTTGATGAAAACCCTTTTTCTTTTTTGTTGCAGACCATCTACTAGTTGGCCAGTTGTGTACAAATTCCAAGAGCGATAGAAGCCTTCTATCATGTCTGAAAGTGGCACAATGTTTACTGAGAGAGATCGGAGATGTGCCGTTTTACAACATATACTCTCCGCTGATCCAAGTTATGACAACAGGACCGTTGCCAGCACCCTCAAATGCAAATCCGGACGATTCAACGCTTAAGGGCACACCTCACCGACGTTTCCGGCCACAGTTATGTTCTTTCAAGTGAGTGCCACGTCATGCCACCTCACATCTTTGAAGTCGGCTTGAAAGTCAACACTTACCTGGATGTGCTGAAGAGTGCAGACAAGGTAACAACCAGAACTCTAACCATGAAACTCTCTGTAACTATAGAAACAAAAATGAATGCCCTTTGGATTGTAAATGCCTCCTTTCTGATATTGTATATAGATGTGAAGTCATTGAAAGTAATAGAACTAGTACGTATATAATGTCGACGGACTGTTAATTTAAGGACAGATTCTAGAACCATCTTTTAAAATAAAAATGAGTAAGCTAATGAGAAATCAACATTTTTAGTTTAATGGACAAAAGAACTATGAAGAAATAACAGATAATACGAATAAAATGGTCAATACTAAGAAGAGTTAAAAATATACACCTAACAAATCTGAGTACTACAACCTCTGCCCCCTCAAAGCTTATTATAAAGTAGTATTTAAGGAAAATTTCTGACATCAGTTCCTGAGGATTGTGTAATAAATGCCCATTGCCCACTCGGGAATGCTGATCATGCTGGATAATGATAGACATATACTCTAAACTCTTGATCCCAAATCGAACACCCATTGTTAAAAACGACAAAGTACTACAATAAGGCTGATTGGGATGACATCAGAGATCACATCAGAGATGCCCATGATGAAATATCTTTTTCTCTTCCTGCGGAACAGTACACAAATGAGACTACTGAATGGTTTAAAGCGGCAATTGAAGCACATGTTCTAACGCGGAAGTTCTGTAGCAAACCCCACTCTCCACAATGGGTTACTTCTACATGCGCAGCTGCCATTGCTCAAAGGCAGCATGCGTACCGCAAATTTAATCGGAATAAGTTCAGCACAAAAGACAAAAGTTTATAGAAGCTAGAAGTAATTGTAAGAAAGAATAGCTATATTATTGCATAATCAGCAGAAAACGCACTGAAGCGCAGAAATTAGGAACTCGTGATTTCTGAAAAATCTACAACAGTGTAGTAAATAATGGGCAAGCAACAATTTCCCCACTATCCAAAGGTTGTTTGCACGGTAACCGAGAGGGCTAAAATGCTTGCCAGTCGGTTCGCCTCCAACTCTACATTGGAACCAGCAAATCCCCCCCTGATTTTCTTTTGCGGACAGAAACCACACTAGATAATCTGAAAATCACCCCTTCTCAGTACATGATATAAAAAACCTAGATACCATAAAAGCGTGTGGACCTGATCTCATCCCGGCTGTACTATTACAAAAATGCTCTACTGATGTTGCTCCAGTTCTCTCCAAACTCCTTAACAAATGCCTTAATGAAATGCGAAAGAACTGACCCTTTAAATCATCGCCCCATTAGCCTCCTCCCTCTTTTCGCACAAATATTTGAGTCCATAATTAATCAAGCTTTAGTCCACCACCTGACAATTGCTAAACTTCTCTCTGACCAACAATATAGGTTTAGGCAAGCCCGTTCTACTGCAGATATTCTAACTGTAATCTCTAAACGTATATACCATGCACTGGATAAGGCAGTGAAGGAGAGGGCAGTAGCTCTAGATATATCTTAGGTTTTTGATAAATAGTAGATGAATAAAGGAATAGTAACAAAAGTAAGAAAATTTTCCAAAAACTTGAATTCATACGTTAAATAAAACCTACCTAGCTTTACAATATAAACAAAGATTACTGCCGAAACAAGCACACGATGTTGAGTCTTCTATGAACGTATTTCTTGCAGCATTATATTGTCATGCATTTTTTTTTACCTAAGAAAAGAATTTCTCATTTTCCGAATAGTATATGCACGAAAAAAGACGGTATTGACATATTAATAATAACCGTTTATTTATGCATAAAGAACCGGATCCTTAAAAAAATGTATCGAAATTGTAATATGCTGAAGAAGCTGTTTTCACCAAAAATAACTATTTGGACCTTGGAATGTAACTATACTTTTATTCTTATATATATATATATATATATATATATATATATATATATATATATATATATATATATATATATACTAGCAAAAGTACCCGTCGTTGACTGGGTTAAAAAACAGCCTACAGAAAATGGACTTTGATTTATGAAAGTATGATAGATTATGAAAAGGAATGATTGTAAAGAGATAGCTTCGAATTTGGGGATATCAAAACCAAAGCAAAATATGATGAAAGTAAAAATAAACTAGATAAACCCCATAATTTATTATGCCATACCTGTTCACACTGAAACACTTATCACAATATTCTGTGGATCTATATAAAAAAACCTTGTTAAACTTTGTGACATATTTTCATTCTATGGAGGCCAGGCGCGAACGCAGACTCCACAATTTCATTATACCCTCCCTAGTTAAGCTAAAAATACTTATCAAAGTATTCTTATGTACATCTATATCAAAAACACTTGTAAACGTTTTTTTATAATTTTTAAATTTTTTATTTCCATACTTTGTGAGCCAGGCGCGTACGCAGACCCCACAATTTTAATGAATCATCATTATGCCAGATCAAACATACCCATTCCTGTGTTTCGATACATCTTCTATTATTATATGTGATCAGTTTTCTATAACAGTCAACCATATAGGAGGCTATTCATGACCAGACACACACACATACGTTCAGCTTTATATATATATATATATATATATATATATATATATATATATATATATATATATATATATATATATATATATACTGAAATAATAAAACTTGTCTCCTGACAGAATAAAAGTTAAAGTAAGGTATCTCACTCCCGACGTAATCCTCTACCCGCATAAAAGCTAAATTTATCATCTGAAGAGGAACTGCTTATAGCATTTTCATGCATGGACAAGGTACACAATCAACTTCGAAATCTAGTGGGGGATGTACTATTCTCCTCCCTGTCACTTTTTCTTTTATAGAAGAAACGTTGCGTGTCTATCTCTATCGTTATTTTTATGCAGATTTTCGACTAAGCTCTAATCTATAACCACTCCTGTAAAACGTTAACGACAAACACTTCTCTATCCGTGCCTAAAACTAAACTCACATTACACTGATTAACCGTTATCATCAGGTGGCCTGTGGGCCAAAATAAGTGGTGACACTCGTGCAAAAATACAAGAACTGTTTGGTTAATATTGTTTTCTTCCAATAGAACCAGGAACAAACAAGAGGAAACAAGGTTGCCAACATCTATAGTGAAATGTTTTGATTTGATCCGACACGGTTGTTGACGCCGATATCCACTTTACCCCCACCGTGCGTGTCTTCGTTGGCCTTGAGAAAGTTCTTTTTTTTATAACAGTTAATAGAATCTATGAGTTTATCGGTCAAGCTCTAACCCCTGTCCCATCGCCGCAATATTGCATCCCTGTGCCATTTTTAAAAAATAAATATTTTAATGGAATGTGCTCTGAAGAACTTATTGCGTTTGTGCCCCTACTTTCGACTAACCCGAAAAGCAGCAAAATCCAACCCCTTCACTGTTGATATATATAGACTCCGAAAAGTCATCTACTCTAATTTCTTCTCACGGACTTCTAGACTTTGGAATTTCATTCCTGTTTTTATATTCTTTCAGGCGTTTAATTTGAAGTGAAAAAGAATTCTTGAAAAGATGACGAAAAAGCAACATTTTCTTGCATAAACCGCCCACAAAAACACATTTACTGGCATTGTCTAATTACGGTCAATCATCCAGTTCCAGGAATCGATTCTTCCACTTCCAACTATTACTAAAGTGCATGCTTTTCTTAAGGGCATTGCCATAAACCAAGAAATCAACCATATCACAATTATTCTGCTAATTAACGCACTATTTTTACAAAGAGTATGAACCCATCATTTCACCCCACCCACGAGTGACAAAATAGTAAAAGTAAATTTTTTCTGACGAACTCTTTGCACTTGTGCTCCCTCAACGTAAATACGTGTGAATAACCCGAAAAGCAGCAAAATCCTGCCCCTTCACTATAGATACGGGAAAGCTTTCAACTAATAGTTTCTTCCTTCTGACAGTATTTGGAATTCCTTTCCTGTTTCACAGCAAAAACTCCTTTAGCTACAACCACTGTAAAAATTTTTTGTGTAAGTGCAACTAAACGGAACTTCCTTCAACAGAATTTCTTTTCTACAAATGCCCGTTTGTTGAGCAAAATATCACGGAGCTGCTTCCCAGCGTACTATAACTGAAATGGAATGTCTAAGAACTATCCTCAGAAGTAACTTGGCATGATAGACTAAGAAATGCTGATATCAAGAAGCGGCCTTGTTGATATCAGCATAAAAATGCGTAAAAAAAGATTAATCTAACATAAGCTTGTTTCTCGGTAACCAGACTCCAACTATGTAAAGAAATCATTTCAAGAAGATCTTGTTAACCGCGAAGAAGATCTTAGCACCCCCAAAAAACAGAACAAGAAAATGACCATCGAAGAAATAAAAGTTGAGACTAGCTACTGTCAGCTGAGAGCAAGATCGTGAAAAGCGGGCAAAATTTGTTTTCAAGCATGTGGCAAAGCTCTTCGGGATTGATAAATCGAACGTAAACAAAACGATTCAGTGTGTGCAATTTATTTAACGTTAGTTGTTATTCTGTTCATAGCTGGGTAGAAGTATGGGGTTTATAGCGTTTTCAAATATATTAAGTATAAATGCTTATACTAGATTGAGTTGGATTTGAACTCAGCATCTGTGATTCCATAGTAACGATGCGACCATTAAGTACTCTCACGGAGAGTTAAAAAGAAAAAAAAAAACAAATTGAAAAGAAAGGAATAATGAGCGAAAATGAATGGAGTGTTTTCACAGCTGCCATCATTATTTCGAGAGTACATGTGAGAGTACTGTGAGAAATAAGGGAACACACGCATGCTCATCTCTCTCTTTGCTTCCCTCTTCCCCCTCCCCCACACACGTACACACACACAAATATATATTGCGTGTATTTGAGCAGCATTCTTTCATTCAAGCAAACATTGTAAAAAAAAAAACTTGGACATTTCAGAATAGGACCAATACACTCAAATGCTTCACATAACTCCTCTGCCCCCCCCCCTATTACCAACCAGTTCTGGCCACTGACTCTAGAAAAAGGAATGCATTCCACACTTTCCCCCACCACACCAACGCCCCCACCGCTGTCAGTAGTCGCAACTATTAATTCATGTTATATAAATTTATAATTTATGTTATATAAATTTATAATTTATGTTATATAAATTTATATTACATGTATTATAATTTTATATATATAACATGTAATATAAATTTATATTGCATGTTATATAAATTTATATTACATATAATATAAACTTTAAATTTATATTGCATGTAATATAAATTTATAATTTATATTACATGCAATATAAATTTCTATTGCATGTTATATAAATTTATATTGCATGTAATATAAATTTATAATTTATATTACATGCAATATAAATTTAAAATTTATATTACATGTAATATAAATTATAAATTTATATTGCATGTAATATAAATTTATATTACATGCAATATAAATTTATATTGCATGTTATATAAATTTATATTACATGTATTATAATTTTATATATATATAACATGTAATATAAATTTATATTGCATGTTATATAAATTTATATTGCATGTAATATAAATTTATAATTTATATTACATGCAATATAAATTTAAAATTTATATTACATGTAATATAAACTATAAATTTATATTGCATGTAATATAAATTTATAATTTATATTACATGTAATATACATTTATAATACATGTTATAAAAACTTATGAGACAAGTAATACAAACTTATGATACATGTTATATAAAAACCAAAATAATTGTGCTACATGAACAGCTAACTCTTTTGTAGATATTTTTGTACGAAAGAAACATTTTTGTTATGTTTGTTTTATCATTTATCTTGTAACGGGTTAGTATATAATAATACACCAAACCGCTGCAAAAATATACAATGAAACAAACAGAAAATGAAGGAATGAAAACGCTTGTTGAATAAATTTGAACACGTTTATTTTTCGTAGAAAAATAAAAAGCTAATGTTCATTTCAAAAGATGAAAAATCCAAACGTGAGGAGGAAATGAAAAGGCACACATAAAGCGACTGCTGCTTTATGAAAACGGGGGAGAAAGAAAGGGCGAACGTATGCAGGTCGCTAACCGTCCGCGCACATGTTTTGACGAGGAGTGGCCACTGGTAGTCGGGAGGCGAAATCTGGTGCGACTGGTCAGCTCAAAAGCCACCCGATGAAAGAGGAAGAAAAAGGGGCTGCGCGTGGGACCTTGGTTTTCTGCGCATGCGTTTGGAGAAAAAAAAGGAAGTGACCTCACGCTCGTATGTGTGTACGTATGTGTGGTTAATGCGTATGTGTGCTTGCGTGCGTGCCTGGGGTGTATATACGTAGTTGTGTATATACGTGCGTGCGTGTGGAAAACAAGTTTGGACAATCTTAGCTTTTGTAGAAGCTAGAATTGAGCACTTTATTTTTTTTAACTTATGATGCATGCTATATATATATATATATATATATATATATATATATATATATATATATATATATATATAGTATTTGTATATCATATATATAGCATACATATATATACACGCATATAGTGATCCACACACAATACTGTTTTGTCGTATCACAGCTCATTAGTGCGGCTAGACTAGCACCTTCCCCTAAAATTACGGACCCCTGTTCTGCCGTATCTACGGCTCATTAGAGCGACTGATTATATTTGTGAACATAAATATACATATATAGATGCACAGATATAAACCCCAAAGCTTGTACATATAGGTATATATATGTTCATATATTCGTTTTTTTTATGTTTTACTTATAAATAAATTATTATTATATATGCGTGTGTTTGTGTATGTGTTTGTGTGTGTGTAAACATTTAATACAAAAAATACATAATATTATAAAAATATATAAATATTTATATCTTTTCTCTGATTATTTCTGTTTATGTGTAGGAATACAAAATATTTTTTTTATCGATTCTTTGTCTCGTCTCTTTCTCTCTCTCTCTATCTATCTCGATATATATATATATATATGTATATATATATATATATATATATATATATATATATATATATATATATATATATATATTCGGGCAGACACTGTCAAAAATAACCGAAAGCTTCTGTTTAGTGATACCTTTGTTATTTTTTCAATTTTTCGTATTATCTGTTTTGATGTATGGCCCAAGCATTTTTTCCTTTTCGAAGTGTCCGCGGTTTGAACTTTTCCTGAAATCATCTTCATATCGTCAGTAGTGTGTGTAAGTCTTGAAAAGGAATTATGGAAAGATTTATTTAAATATTACTAAATGGGGCGTGTTGAAGAATCGGTCTCTCACTATAATCTGGTTTCTACTACAGATCCGGCATGGTCAGATCGATGAAACATCGGTACACGTAAGACATACTGTGATGCATGGTTTTTTTTTTAATAAAATACTTTGTGAATAACAATGGATCTGGTCTGTTATCTAGTTCAACTAAACACAATATGAATATATGAAAGCATTCGATAACATGAATTTCATGTGTTTTAGCCTAATGATTTCATCCGAGGGTGAAACAGACACACATGCCAATATTAGCACCTCAAGCCATGAAGCTATGTATTAATAAAGACCCATGTGCACGAATGTTACAAGCCATGAACCCCTTTTAATAGTTTTAATTTCGCTTTTATTTCTGGCCTAGCAATTCCCTACGAGGATAAAACACGGAAGCCTCTGTGTAGCTTAGTTGTCACATCTATATATTTTTACGAATTACTATATATATATATATATATATATATATATATGTGTGTGTGTGTGTGTGTGTGTGTGTGTGTGTGTGTGTGGAAATCCTTAGGTAATATAATGAATACATAGCCAATACATCGAAAAAATCTATATTTTGTCGTTAGCAGATAGAAGAATGGTCAACATTCTAGCAATCAAAGGAAGAAACAATATAAGACGTCGATGAGTGGAGAACCAATTGGAAAATATTTTTTTCCGTTTGTCGAACACCTCATTATACTAAAAATAGTAACGCTTTACACAATAGCAGTGATTATTTTTGTGAGCTTTTTAATGGGTAACAGTAAGTTTATTTAGGTTATTTTGAATTAATTGGACATGTTTCTTATTGGTGATATTTTTATGCATTGATTTGGCACCTAAACGTGTTATGCGCATGCTCATCATATTTATTTTTTGTTTATAGTTAATTGGATCGCGATCTGTGTATGTATATTTGTGTGTGCGTGTGCGTGTGCGTGTGTGTGTGGGTGTGTGCGTGCTCGTGTGTGTGTGCTCGTGTGTGTGTGTGCTTGTGTGTGTGTGTGTACGTGTGCGTGCGTACTTGTGTGTGTGTGCTTGTGTAGGTGAGGTTTTGTCGTGTGGAGGCATTAGAATTTTCATAGGAAACCGGTTCAACCGTCCCAGTCCATATGCTGCACGAGATCCAGGTACCAGGTCAAAATCTTAGCTGTAGGTGCAATTTTGCGAGAGTAACTTTATTTCCAGATGCAATAGGCTTGAGTGGTGTGGTCCCTGATCTTGGTAGAGGCTATCTTGGATCACGCTAGCATTTTTCTCTATTGCAAAAATCTACAGCGACAATTAATACGAATTGGGTATGAAAGCTGTATTTTAGCTTATTTCTCGCATTATCGGCCAAGCTCCAACCCCTGTCCCATCGCTGCAATGTTGCATCTCTGTGCCTGTTTTATAAATGCTTTAATGGAATGTGGTCTGATGAACTCATAGCACTCGTGTCACCACGACGTATATATTCCCGACAAACCAAACAAGCAGCCAAATCCCGCCCCTTCACTGTTGAGATCTATAAATGGCGAAAAGCCTTTTACTCTAATAGTTTCTTCCCATGGACTGCTAGAGTTTAGAGTGCCCTCCTCAT
>NC_136495.1:157749940-157797440 GCF_053919585.1 Euprymna scolopes | reverse complement strand
TTCCAAAAAGGCAAGAATCTGTCTCAGGATTCTGGGATTCTAAAATTGAACAACGGAGGAAATGGAAACAATGTCTTCCTGGCGCCGATGAAGTAACCATGCGTGGAAGTAGAAACATGTGTGTTCGTAGAAATGACAAGTTCAGATATCGACTGAGAGAGAGAGAGAGAGAGAGAGGGGGGGGGAGAGAAAAAGAGAACGGGGGAAGATGGGGATATAGAGAGAGTGTGATTGAGAGAGAGAGAAAGAGAGGGAGAGAGAGAGAGAGAAAATCAGTAAGCGAGAGAGAAAAAGAGAGAGAGAAGGAGAGAGAGAAGGCGAGAGAGAGGGAGAGAGGGAGAGAGAGAGAGAGAGAGAGAGGAGCAAACGTGAGAAAGAGAGTGAGTAAAAGAATTAAAAAATAATAAATGAAAGATAGTGAGTGAGAAAGAGAGGAGAGAGAAAGAGAGAGGGAAAGAGAAAGAGAGAGACGAAGTTAGTGAGCGAGAGAGGGAGAGAGAATAATTGAGTGAGATAGTAAATATGAGAAAGAGAGAGGGAGGGGGCTAGGAGAGAGAATGATCTCTGATCGTTAGTCTGAAACTCTTTCAGTTGAGTGCGTTTGCGATAATAACATACTGTGAACATCGGCCTTGTTAAGAGACAATTGAGGTCGAAAAGCAAAGATTCTCTCAGAGCATTGCTGCATCTTGATCCATTACAATGTTATTATGTTGCTTAACGTACACATGGGTTCCAGGCATCCAAGCTAACATTACGATACGAAGAAGAGAAAGGTGTAGATAGGCTATTACTGTAAATTATAACATATGCTTCACTCCTTATGGGTTGAGCATAGTGGTAAGTAGAAATCGCCAACTGCCACCAACGAAACTGCAAACTTCTTCCGGTAAACAAATAGAGTCCTTCTGCCAATTGACATTGTTTATATAAACAATGAGATTTCATTTAATCATAGTGAGTAACTGATAATCGAATGGATAAGAGCATCAACTATCTACTAGGCGGTCTAGTTTTGAGCCCAGTTTCAAACATTTTGCCGACTAGCCACACTGAAGAGCTGTGATACAGCAAAACAGTTTGTAGATTATATATACATATACATAATACAAACACACACACACACATATATATACATATACACACCTATATTCTGTCTTTATTTTTATGGTAAGTGCTCGTCTGAGTTCCAATCTATAGTCCCTCTTGCAGGACCTTCACAAAAACACTCAACTAGCTACAACCACTATCAACAATTTCCCTCACACTCTACATGTGTTTAAATCTAAACGCGGATTCCATGAACCAAGCTTTTTTTCCCAGAACTGCTCGCCTGTGGAAGGCTGTTCTGCTGACCTGCTTCCTGGCCGACTACAATATCTTAGCGTTCAAATTCAATATAAACAAGTTCTTTCTGAACGGTCCCTTTTAAATAATCAAATTCTACCCAATTCACACCATTAACGATTACTACTCTACCAACTTA
Source organism: Euprymna scolopes (assembly GCF_053919585.1). Taxonomy (NCBI): domain Eukaryota; kingdom Metazoa; phylum Mollusca; class Cephalopoda; order Sepiida; family Sepiolidae; genus Euprymna; species Euprymna scolopes. The sequence continues at coordinate 157,795,954 of NC_136495.1, read as the reverse complement.
CATTCATTAACCTTTATCCTCGAGTGATCTTCGGGTCTTGATAAGTGATGACTACCTTGATATATATATATATATATATTTCATGTATTCATATAAAATGTTATGGGATATAATATTGCATTATCAATTGCTAGTATTTGTTTCAATCAATTTACAATATTTACGTCAATAGTGCTCATTACATAAGTAGAGCTAAGTAGTAAGCTATGAAAATATATTTTGGCCTAATGAGTTCATATGGAGATGAAACATGGAAGATTATGTGTAGCTTAATTGCCATATTTTTTCATAACATACTATGTATAGAAACATGAAGGTCATTCCAGAAGTAACTTAAAAAAAAAAGTGGAAGAGCTACGAAGACAGGAGTGATACCATTAACACGATCGAGGTTTGACGCTCCAGAATTTATTTTTTTACAGTCACCGCAATTCTCAATGCTCTTTTGCCAGCGATGACGTGGTGGCTGTGCATGGGCGCCGTGAACGCTCTTTGTCGCCCTAATTTCCGTCACCACTCTAAAATTGACGAACATACCAACTGTGTTGATATCAACCGCATTGGCTTCGTAAAAATTCAATAGGCGCCAGTGTTTGCTTATTGGTTCAATTATTTTTACATGGAGAAATTTAGTGACGCATCTCTGCTTCTGACGAACGTCCATGACAAAGGTTGCTTTCTTAGACTCTCCCACCATTAATCGATTAATATATCATATAGAGGAATACGTACATAAGTTCACATAGAATAAGAGGATCGATATTATAAAATCAACGATTAGAAATTAAACTCGTATGGTTAACAATTCATATATAGATGACAAGAAAAAATGTTCTCATGTCGGGTGTTATTTTCACAACGTTTTGGACGATGTAACCGCCGACCTTCTTTTTTTGTCGAACTCGGGAATCTTTCTGCCGTACTCAGGAATCCGCACGGAATTTTGGACCGAATTTCGAATGAAACGTTTTATTTATTCCACGAGGGTGGTATTATATCGTCAGTTATAACCGGGTAGATGTCTTAGTAATTCGAAATTGTACTCCGCGTTTCGCCTGCACTGAGGATTGAAACTTCGACCTCCAGAAGAGTGTATTTGAATTTTATTTTGCACTTGGGGACAATTCTAGTATGAGATTTGGAAGAAAAAATTTAAGACTCTTCAAATTAATACTAGAATTGTCCGAAAATACCAATAGCGTAACGGATAAAGTGCTAAGTGTTTAGAATATAAGTGACACTTTATTAAAGATTCCAACCCTTGCGACTTACATAAAGCTAATGACGAAACGTTCAAAATTCAATGCAGATTCCTGAGGTCGACAGTAAATTCCCGAGTTCGACAAAATACACCTGAAGAAGGTTGGAGATTACATATATCGAAACGTTGCGAAATTAAAACTCAAGATCAGAACAGTAGTCCAAATAATACGTCATCAATCCTATTCGAAAAATATAGAAATATAATAAGGATATTCTGTATAGACGTCCACGAACGTATTTTTTTACTGAAAACTGTTCTATAGTTTAAGAGTTCTGTATCAAGGGGGAGAAGAAGAACCCGTGTCTCTAAGAATTAAACTTTACTGAGAAATTGAAAAAATAAAAGAGGTAATAAAAGGGAGACAACCGTGTAACTTCCTAAACCCACCCGGAATTCCAAAATGAAATCTGTACATGATACAAATGAATTGCATATTAAATGTTTAAAGGGAGGCAGTATTAATCCATCAATCAAAATGCAACACAGAAGAAGAAAGTATCAGGTATATAATTATTAATGAAAAAGTATGTAATTCTTATAATTAGGTCGTGTAGATGATATATAATGACTAACATGGGAGATTAAATGTTTTTCTTATTAAATGTATCATTCGACCATAAATTTAAGATATTCGCTAATATATTTTATTCGGCTTTATGTGGACGGAGTTCAAGTAATATTAAGCGTATCTTAAATGATATATGCATATATATATATATATATATATATATATATATATATATATATATATGCATATATATAACTACTTCATTTACTCACATAAAATTAATATACGAAAGTATAAATTTATGCGTAAACTTTAAGTATTTACTTCAAAAGTGCTCAATACGTAGGTAGAGCTAGTTAATAACTTATAAAATATATATGGCGATTAAGCTACACTGAATATTCCGCGTTTCATCCACTCTAGGATTTGAAGAATCCTAGAGTGTATGAAACGCGGAATATTCAGTGTAGCTTAATCCCCATATATATTTTATAAATTACTATATATATATATATATATATATATATATATATATATATATATATATATATATATATATATTTCCAAAAGCCTCTAGCGTTCATGAAGGGGAGACTAAAGCTTTCTGCTATGGTTTCAAATGGTTTTCATACATAAAGTAAATTTCACAATGTATAAGGATTATTTGATACTGGAGATATTCATAATCGTATCCTATTTCAAAAAGAGGGGAGATATAACATATGAGAAATATTTTGAAATCAAGTCTCCCGTTGCTGTTATTTCAGATCATTTGAAACCGTAACAATAAGTTTTAGTCTCCCCTCCATCAAGATTAGAGGTTTTGTATATATATATATATATATATATATATATATATATATATATATATATATATATATATATCGTCGGGTATATATATATATATATATATATATATATATATATATATATATATATATACCCGACGATATGTTTTTAAAAATGTGGGTGTAAAGACGTATAAGCTTGGCGTTTGCTCGTCTTATGCAGGGGTTTTCAAGAGTAAAAATGGTGGATAACGAGACGCTCAGTTATTTTGGTATATATATATATATATATATATATATATATATATATATATATATATATATATATATTAAAGGTGGAGGAGCAGCATGTTCATTTTTATATAAATTCGGAAATTCTAAACATATATACAGCAATTTGTAATAATGGCAAAAAACACAACAAAAAACTAATAATAATAATAATCAACGCATTATGCGTCCAGAAATACTTATCTGGTATCTAGATTGTTTCATGAATAAAGGTTTTTGATAACCGAAGAGAAATATATTTTATGTTTAATTATTTTTTAGAGGTACAAAACTTTATTATAGTTGTTCAGAAAAGAAGACTAAGTCTTTTTTTTTTTTTGGTAAAAAGGAGGACGGATGAGAAACATTTAATGGAGGTTAAAAAAAAATTGCTAAATAAGAGGTTAGAGTCAGCCGACCGGGTTTCGCCCTCACTTTTCAAAGCCGAATCGAGTTTTGTTTTGTATAGGAAACGGGGGTACGACTAAAATAAAATTAAACTATCGGAAAGAAAAAAAAATGGGCGAATGAGGAAAATAAAAACATGTAGCCAGCAAAATCAGAAATGGAATCTACTGACCAACGGATGTTTTGAGCAATACGTATGGTTTCGCTATAACGGACCATTTGCTTAAAAACCCGCGATGTGCAATGAATTCCAGCAGTGACTCATTTTCTATTTAAAGTCACGCTCATTCGTTATTTCGTCTGAAGGTCTTGAAGATTATTCACACCCGTTTAAGGAGACCTTCTCTCTTTAAGCAAAGGTATTGCCTTTTGGGTCTGGTCGTGATTATTCTCTAAGGCGTTTCCTCTTCATCGATAATTATGATAACGATAGATTTATTTTAGTCGTTTTCTCATTTTTTTTTTTTAGATAGTTTGATTATATTTTAGTCGTTCCCCGTTTGAATTCGTTTCCCTATACAAAAAAAAACTCGATTCGGTTTGGAAAAATGAGGGCGAAACCCGGTCGACTGACTCTACCCCCTTATTTACTTAATTTTTTTTCAACCTCTATTAAATGTTTAATTATATTTCAAGAGTGGGCGGGGGGGGGATGCGAGCGCATTTAATTAAACAACGCACTGATTTGTTGTGAATAGGTTTGAAGAGATATTTTTTAAAGTCAAAGTGGTGACCATGCTCCATAATGTGAGAGAAAATGATGTGTGTTACCTTTTTTTTTTTATCTCTTATGCTTATAAAGTCTCCTATTAAGATTATGTTGGGTTTCGCCTATGTATATTTTACCACAAGCAAGACATGTAGGAAGTATACACCGGTTTTGAATGTTAGACTTCCATTTATAGACTATATTCATAATTATTGAGGAAGTCTCTTGTGATAATTCGATGTCTATTTTGTTTAACTTTCTATAGATGAGATTGTTATTCATGTTATAAGGTAGGACGAAATTTCTGTTAAATGTCGGCTTAATTTGGAGACTTTCTTTTTGCGTTAAGTCTGAAATATGGAAGATGAAGACTTAAAACTGCGTTTAATATATTGGATTTCCTCATTTAAATGTTCACTGCTGCATATTCTTATGTATATGTCTAGAAACTACTTCTGAATGTATCATCCGTTATTATTATTGTTTTTTTCTCGCAAACTCTATATATGTATATAATTTCCTAGCTTTATATATTTATATAATTTCCTAACTTTATATATGCATATAATTTCCTAGCTTTATATATGTATATAATTTCCTAACTTTAAATATGTATATAATTTCCTAATTCTATATATGTATATAATTTCCTTACTTTATATATGTATATAATTTCCTAATTTTATATCCGTATATAATTTCCTAACTTTATATATGTATATAATTTCCTAACTTTATATATGTATATAATTTCCTAACTTTATATATGTATATAATTTCCTAACTTTATATATGTATATATTTTCTTAGCTTTATATATGTATATAATTTTCTAATTTTATATAGATATATATGATTTCCTAATTTGCGTAAAAAAATGAACATGCTGGCTTCCGACTTCTTTTATATATATACCCTTAAATTACTGACCCTTTTGTCATTGACCATTTTTACTCTTGAAAAAGCCCCCATACGATGGGTGAAACGTCGAGTTTCTATGTTCTTCCACCCGCATTTTTAAAACCACACACATTTTTCTCGCCCCGACATTAAACAAACTCTTTTATATATACCACAAATGATACTTCACTTTATTATTCAACTTCCGTTCTGAGTCAATAAAAGGCGGATAAAAATGTTGAAAAATTGCGAATAATGTTATTGAGTTTAGAGATTTTCGAGTAGATTTAGTGGAATCTGAAGTAATTTCTACAAGTGGTTTCTTTAGTCTGAGATTTGATTTCATAGTAAATCAAATATCAACAGTATTGAGTGGTTTGGCATTTGCAAAGATACGTATTCACCCAATCGGCAGTCGTGTGAACATTATTCGCACTCAGCATTCGTCATATATAACGGCTATAATACATATATTCACAGGCGCAAACACATTCCACATTTTTTTCCTCTTGGGCTACCTTAATTTCACTTTGTTGCTTTCTCAATCACATTTACTACCACTTCTACTACTACTACTACTACTACTACTACTACTACTACTACTACTACAGCCATAATGATAGTAATAATAATAATAATAATAATAATAATAATAATAATAATAATAATAATAAGCTGAAACAGCAAAATTGTAAGTTAACTACGCCCTCTTTCCTCAAAAATATGGTGGTGTTGGCATCGACTGGCCTCACAGGAAATAGTCATAAGGAAAGCACTACCCCCCCACCTGATAAAGAGACTTTTTGAAACCTAAATTCCAGTGAAGACGAATGGTCGTTGCGAGCGAGAAATCGATTGCAAGAGGTAACCCAAAACTATTTGCAGTGTTTATCGAAAGAGGTGGAGAGTACTGAAAATTTGTGAGACTTTTTGTTACTCAGACTCCAGGGAACACTACCGGTTGTTGTCAGTGAGTAATCCCCAATGTTATCCTGCGTAATAACTCCTACGAATAATAATAATAATAATAATAATAATAATAATAATAATAATAATAATAATAATAATAATATCATCGAAAAGAATGGAAGTGAAGATTGGAAAAGAATACTCGAGAACAACAAAAAACTCTTAGAAGCGAAATTATATAGTACAAACTCATAAAATGAATTTATATCCAGACAGTATCATTAATAAGTTATTCTGAGCTATTCATAAGTTAAACAAAAGAGAACCTTATGTATCTTGTTTCGGAGACTAGGAAACTAATGATCAGACACAATATATTACACACAATAGACAATGCTGATAAACTCTATGTGCAAAAAAACAATGATGGAGGAAAAGACTAGTAAGCATAGAAGACTGTGCAGAAGACACAAAAGAAATCGGAAACACGTGACTCAGAATACTGAAACGCTGATCACTGCAGCAGAAGATACCGCCAAAACAAATAATTTCGGAAATCAGAAACAAAAAGAAAAAAAAATGAAAGGTAGGAAAGGAGACACTACATGGATGATTCATTAGACTGACAAGAGAAGAGGCCTACGAAAACACCTGGACATGGCTAAGAAAAGAACACTTGAACAGAAAAACAGAATCGCCGCTGATAGAGGCACAGAAAAATGTGATTAGAACTTATTACATTAAAACTAACACACATAAAACCAAGAGAAACGGTAAATGTGGTCTCTGTGGACAAAGAGACGAAAAGGTAAATTACATAAGTGAATACTAAAAACTAGCTCCAAATAAATACAAAAGCAGAATCGACCGCGAGGTGAAAGTGTGCAAACAGCTGCATTTTAAACACGCAGACAAATGGTACAAACGTAAACCGGAGATAGTAATGGAAAACTACAAAATACTCTGAGACATAGAGGTACAAAACGGTAAACTCACCCAAGAAAAGAACACAGACCTCAAAAGAAGAAAAATCCTGTCAAATTCTAGAATATACTGTTCTAGTTGATCCTAGGATGAGGCTCAAAGTAGCAGCAAAATAAAATAAATACACTGAACTTGCTAAACAACTTAAATGGAAACTCAATATGATGCCAATATTCGTATGAGAACTACGAACAGTCCGGAATACCCTCCATTCATTTGAATATTGCAGGTTTGGTTTCCTTGTTGCTTTGGTTGCTTGGACACCTTGGTAGAAAGTACCAGCCATGAATTTGTTCTTGAAAATCAGCCCGATAGGTGAGGGGCCAAGAACTGTCGAACTGAAATACGCCATATGCGTATTACCTACGAAATCCACTCTCTCAGACCTTACCATCCAGCTTTCGGGTCGAGAGTTGGTTGCTTATTGCCTGATGTGCTCCTACCGGGGAATGCCGACAGGGATGCCTAGGCTAACTTTTGTTAAGCCAGAGTACCCCCACACCTTTAGAGGCGGTGGCTTGATATCGACACCTTCTGACCTTGCGTCACATCTTGCTGTGGTGGGCAACAAGGAACTATCTATTCAGAAAAAGCTCGGATAAATTGAAATGAAAGGAAATAATCGAACGTTAACCAATCACATAAAATGAAAATAAATCAGTTCCAGTGTTTATCGAAAAAACTGAAGAGTATTGGAAAACTAGGGAAACTTGTTTTTATTCAGAACCCAGGGAAACCACTGCATATCATCAGTGAATGAGTGATCACTGATGATTGCCTATGTGAGAACTAGTAGGTTGATAATAACAATGCCACACAAAATGAGTTTGACGGCCAAGGAGGATAGGCAAAGGAGGGGAGCATCAACCAGATATTCACTGGAAGGATGGAAGTACTGTGCCCTTAGGTGGAGAGCTTATTGCCACTCAAATTGTAGAGAAGACCATTGATCGCTGTTCGCGAGTAATCAAAGGTGGACGGCTGTTGTGATACGGTAAAACGATTGGCAAAGTTTATTAAAAAGGATTGAAATCTGAGGAGACTTATGGTTACTCCATGCAACACCACTTGTTATAAACAGTGAGCAATCACTAGTTATGGCTTGAGTATAAAAATATTTGTGAGTTAAAAATAATCTATTACTAATGGAGATTTTGTATATGTCTGTCTAAAGCCGAAACTGTGCCACTATTTCTTTTAATTATATTTTTTTTTTGTTTTTTTTTACAATATCACGTCAGCTGATATTTAGGCCTGACAATGGATGCCCTGGAAAAGTCGCTTCTGATTAATGTTTAGTTTTAAAAGATGCAAACGAAGAAATGATTTGCGGCGACTTTAAATGATGCCTATTCTTTTATCGTAAACTGAACTGATTAATAAGAAAAAATTAAAATGAAATGGTGAGGTAAACCTGGAATCATTCGATTTGTAGCTGAATGCTTTACCACTCAGCTGTATCTCCAGATAATCATATGTTTTTTTTTTAAGAAGAAATTATTGCTAACATTTTATTATCTCCCTTTGCCGGTTTAACGTAAAAATTATTATTTTTTATCTATGAAAGAGAGAGGCTATTTTTAAGATCGGATTTTTTCGATTTTCGATATTTATCAGATGAATTTCTGTACAAAACGTAAATAAGAACACTGTCAGACATATACTTTACTATTTGTGTGAAATTTGTAAATAATAGGCTTAGCCATTTCGGAATTTATGAGAAAGAAACTTACACACACACACACACACAATATGCCTTTTATATAATAGTAGAAGATAGTTAGGTAATCATTACCGAATATAAATAACTTGATTTGTGATTAAATTTGAAACATCTACGTTTTAATTCATTCATAATAACGATTAAAACTTATTGCGTACTTTGATTAAATAAATTGATTTCTATTTTTCTACTAATGATATGCTTATTGAGAAGAGAAGGAAACGTCACGCTATTTGATGTAATAGAGTAGCAATAGTTAACATAGAAACAGACTTTATGTTAGTACAGATGTATGAACTGAGTTGATGGCCAACATCAGAGTTCGTTTTTATTGACGCCTGAGTAAGCACTTAGTTGGCGGGTCTACTTAATTCGCTGTCACAGGCAATTTGAAACGCAATGATATCAACACTTGATCTACGTAACTCCCACTTCGGTTTGCCTGTCAAAGGGCGGGAATGAAACATTATACAAAGATGGCTGCCATTTTACGAACCTTTACGAACCCTTTTTTGTTTATTATTTAGAAAAAAAAACAACAAAAAACAAAGAAAAAACAACGCGACCTTTTCGATGGCTCAGTTTCATTCTTTATTTATCACAGTATTGTTCAATTTCTGTTGCGCTCGTAAATTTATAAGCACAGCGTCACGTTTATCAACGAGATACCGAATTTCAAAATATTTTAGTTTCAGTTTTAAATTCTAACCTCTCTGGCTCCTCTGACCATGACACCGACCATTACATTTTAAGCCTTTATTTAATCAATCTAGATGAACTCATTCCACGTTCTATGAACACCATCAAAGTATTATTTCTCTTCATTTTTAGATAATTCTATTTAGTTCCTTCATCTAAGATTGAACTCACAACCTTTATGTTTCGAAATCTTCGATGAGGATTGATGATTTCGCTTATTTCAACAATTCTCATTACGCTTCGGTCGATGTAACCTCCGACCATCTTCAGATGCGTCTTGTTAAACTCGAGAATCTTTATATCAACCTTGGGAATCTGTATAGAATTTCGAACAGAAGAGTTTATTTAGTTTATTTTATTTATTTCAGTTTTTATTTTTAGTTTATTTTGTTCTTGTTCCGTTAGCCATGACCTTGTACAAGTTGTAGGTAATTCGTAAATACGCATCTAGTATCATTGTTCTTCACCAGATTCAGTATCACTTGAAAAACAGCTACTCGTGGAACCTATAGTGCTACAGGGTTTCCAGTCTTTCCGTCAAACCAGAAATAACAGTAAACGACCAGAATTAATACATGGTGCCATTTGATATATATATATATATATATATATATATATATATATATATATATATATATATATATATATATATATATATATATATATATTAGTGGTCTGGCAAGGCCACAGAGGAAACAGTCGAAGCAGAAAAGCTGAAGCTGCCTGGCGTGACACTATATATACAAACGTAGGTAAATTTGAGCATATTTTAATAGTTTGAAATTATAGGTTCGTTTTTACAGATTGTCATAAAATTTTAATCATAGTATTATAATCTTCAAAAGGTCTGCACATTTTTATGCAGTTTCGTCCAATAGAACCAAAGATATGAGCATTTCACTATTCAATTTGACTACGAGTATAGATATAATCATATATTAATTTTTGACTACGAGTATAGATATAATCATATATTAATTTTTGACTACGAGTATAGATATAATCATATATTAATGGATATATAGATAGATAGATAGATACTATCTTTTTGGGGCAATTTTATAAGTTTGAAATCTAAGACACTACTGATCAGAATTTAACAAATGAAGGCTCGTTGGAAAGCTAAGGTTACATTTGGCCATAAGGTCGCACCTTAAGGGGATCATCCATCATCCAGGACCTTTTTAAGAACTTTTTTACAGCCATAAAATGTTTCAGTCATGTGTTTTTTCTAGTTTTGCATATGGATAACAAAATATCTGATATTTCCTCCAAACCTATGGCCTTGATGGAGGGGAAACTAAAACTTGCTGCTATGGTTTCATATGATCTGAAATAACAGCAAGGGGAGACTTGATTCCAAATATTTCTTATATGTTATATCGCCAATCTTTTGGAAATAGGGTACTATTTCGAACATCTCCAGTATCAAATAATTCTTATACACTGTGAAATTTACTTTATGTCTAAAAACCAAAGAGGGGAGATATAACAGATGAGAAATATTTGGAATCAAGTCTCCTCTTGCTGTTATTTCAGGTCATCTAGACTTCGTGGCCTGGTGGGAGATGTCCTTTTCTCTTCACTGCAACCTCTATCTCACAGAAGAGATGTTGCGAGTTTGTCTCTGCTTTATCGTTATTTTAATGGAAAGTGTTCGACTGAGCTTCAATCTATGGTCCCCCCTCGCCAAACTTTCACAAGAAACACTAGACTAGCTGAAAACATTATCAATAATTTTCCCTACTCTTTATCTGTGTCTAAACCTAAACATAGATTCCATGATCAAAGCTTCTTTCTTAGAACTGCACGCCTGTGGAATTGTCTTCCGTTTTCCTGCTTTCCAGCTGTCTATAATATGGTTGTCTTCAAGCCCAACGTGAACAAGTTTCTGATGAGCCGTTCCACTTAAGTTAACAAATTTACCGAACTTCCATTACTATCGATTACTATATTGTCCTTTTGACTACTCTACACTCTATAACCTTGAGTGGCCTATCGGCCTTGATAAGTGGTGACGCCTATGTAAAAAAAAAAGTTTTAATCTCCCATCCATAAAGGCCAGAGGTTTGGGGGAAATACCAGATATTTTGTAATTCATATGCAAAACTAGGAAAACAAATGACTATGATTGAAACATTTTATGACTATATATATATATATATATATATATATATATATATATATATATATATATATATATATATATATATATTGGTATATCTAGGCAGCATTTTTTAATTCAAGCAAATATTATTAAATGCAAGGGAGACACTTTGCTTTATGATTCTTTTTTTTAATTTTTTGATCTTCCGTATAATCTTTTTTGTATCAAAATCAAAAATATTAATAAAATTTCCATAGTTGTTGCTGTCACGAGCGCTTTCGATTCGTCCACGAATCATCATCAAGTTTTGAAGTAAAATCCGAAGGAGCGAAAATCTAAAAATTTTCTAAAATGTCTTGCGTAGTGCGTATTGGACGGGTTTTTAATGTTTTTGATTAATTTAGGATTTTATCTGTTTTTGCGCTTTAATTAGCTGGTGGTTTGTCCGGTGTAATTTTGTCCGATACCCTACGTGTAAATATGTGTATATGCGTATATATATATATATATATATATATATATATATATATATATATATATGTGTGTGTGTGTGTGTGTGTGTGTGTGTGCACTAGTGAGGAGACGATTCCAATTTTTTTCCCGATTCCGATTCAATTACCGATTCTGTCTTAAATTCCCGATCCGATACGATTCCCGATTCTGATTCTTTTTAAATTTCTAAATATTTAATTAATGATTTGTTTTTGTCTTTTTTTATTCGAATAAATCTTAAACTTTCTTATGTCTTCATATATTTTCGCAAACAAAAAATGAACTTAATGTGTGTGAGGAGACATATATTAAATATATGGGGGGGGGTCTATATATTTTTCTTGAATGTTTTTCTTTTAATTGATTGAAAATAATGAACTAACTAAAGATGCACTTTTCTTTTAAAACAAATCTGATTTGCCTTTGTCATTAGTTGGCAAAATGCTATTTGAATATTTCATAAACAATTGAAAACAATTAACGATTATTATGCAAAATAAAAAGGTATAGGAACAGAATAGTTAACAAAATCCCCTCTCCATTTTAAATATGAGTTTCTAAATAACATAGTTACTATATAGAAAACAATTCTTAATTAAAGAATGGATGTGAATGCATTCTTAACTATTCTATATGTTCTCTCTACAAAAGAATGTTCATGTGTTTTAAATATTTGCCCGGTTATTACTACTGACAATGTCATATGTAGTAGATTGATTTGTTTTAATGCAAAAAAACCCCCAAAAAACAAAAAAAAAACAACGAAACAAAAACAAAAAAGATACAGATAATTATAATTCCGACTGGTAGTACAGGAGCCCTAACTCTTTGGTAGCGTTTAGAGCGGCTGCTCCATCAACAGTTGAATAATATCGGGATGTTTGCAGTGCCATGGCGCGCATGGAAAGGGACCCTGCACTCATCCCCGGTGGGCTTTCCTGAGGCCACAGTCCTAGTTGATGGAGGGTCAGCTGATGGTCTACTTGTGATGCATGTGTGATATTCTGCATAACCTCCTGTTCGGCTTCCCCTAACCCAACTGAAACTCGTTAAAAAACATGATGACAGTACAATCTAAAAATAAGCTTAAACCAGGCTTAGGGACAAACAAATCCAACTTGCCTCCTCCCTTGAGGCTTGCATTCACAAATATCCGTGGGCTTAGAACTAATTTAGCCGATGTTGAAGCATTTCTCCTAACAAATACCCCGGATATCTTAGCACTAAGTGAGACTAACCTACACTCCTCCATCCCCTTTAACTACTTTAACATGCCTGGATATCTCCCACTCTGCCGTAAGGACTCTGACAGACATATGCACGGACTTGGAGTTTACATTCGTAATACCCTTCCCTTGACTAGAGAAACAAACCTAGAAACGGATGATCAAGCCTTTATGTGCTTTAGACTAATCATGCAACACAACATTAGCTACTTTTACTTTCTCTACCGCTCTCCCTCGACCCAAGACTGCACCATAATAAACAAAGTATCTGACAGCATAGACACAGCACTCTCCTTCGACACTAGCGCCCAAGTACATGTATTTGGCGACTTTAATGTCCATCACAAAAACTGGCTTGGATTCTCTACTTATACAGATGCAGCAGGCAGCGCAACTCATAGCTTCTCTGTATCTCACTCCCTATCGCAAATTGTTACTTTCCCAACCCGCTTCCCTGATCAGGAAGAGCAACACGCATCACTATTAGATCTGTTTTTGACCACAGTTCCTGATGATTGTGTAACGAAAGCCGACAGCCCACTTGGGAACGCTGATCATGCGGTAATAATGGTTGAAATCGCCCTAAACTCCAGACCCAAAACTGAAGAGCCAGTGCTCAAAACAACGAGATATTATAAAAAGGCTGACTGGGAAGCTATCAGAGATCTTATCAGAGACGCCCCATGGGGAAATATTTTTTCTCTTCCTGCTGAACAGTGTGCAACTGAGACCACTGAATGGTTCAAAACTGCAATCGAAGCGCATGTTCCCATGCGGAAATTCTATAGCAAGCCCCACTCTCCCCAATGGTTTACTTCGACTTGCGCAACTGCCATTGCTCAAAGGCAGCATGCATTCCACAGGTTTAACCGACATAAGTCCAGTTCAAACAGACAAAAGTACATAGAAGCTAGAAGTAACGTTAAGAAAGAAATAGCGACAGCTAAGAGGGAATTTACGGAAACCACTAAAAAACGCATCGAAGCACAAAAATTAGGAACTCGTGACTTCTGGAAAATCTACAACAGTGTAGTAAATAATGGGCAATCAACAATTCCCCCACTAACCAACAATCACGAGGTTCTTTGCTCAGCAACCGAGAAGGCTAACATGCTTGCCAGTCGGTTTGCCTCCAACTCTACACTGGACCCTCTAAACCACCCCCTACCTGACTTTCCTATGCGGACAGACGCCACGCTAGACGATCTGGAAATCACCCCTGCTCAGGTGCATGCTATCATAAAAAACCTTGACACTTCCAAAGCATGTGGACCCGACCTCATCCCAGCTGTGCTATTAAAAAAGTGCTCAGCCGAAGTAGCTCCAGTTCTCTCCAAACTCTACAACAAATGCCTTAATGAATCTTGCTTTCCGAGCTGTTGGAAAACTGCTTCTGTGGTACCAGTATTCAAGAATTCTGGCGAAAGAACTGACCCATTAAATTATCGCCCTATTAGCCTCCTCCCACTTTTCGCCAAAATATTTGAGACCTTAATTAACCATGCTCTAGTCCAGCACCTTACAGATGCTAAACTTCTGACCGACCATCAATATGGATTTAGACAAGCCCGTTCCACAGCAGACATCCTAACTGTAATCTCTGAACGCATATACCATTCACTGGACAAAGCGGGAGAGGGCAGAGCGGTAGCTCTAGATATATCTAAGGCTTTTGACAGGGTATGGCATGAGGGTCTCCTCAGGAAGATTAGATCTTACGGTATCACTGGTAGAATACTTAACATAATTAAATCCTTCTTAGATAAGAGAAAAATCCAGGTTGTCCTCCACGGTCGTACGTCTAAACAATATGATATAAATGCGGGAGTGCCCCAGGGATCTATCCTTGGTCCTCTGCTGTTCCTGATATTCATAAATGACCTCCCCGACAAAATTGCCTCTGAGATGGATATATATGCTGATGACACCACGCTCTATAGCAGGCACGACAAGAAAACAAATGAACATATATCTAAAGTAATGGCAGAAACACTAGAGGATGACCTCAAATCAGTAGTGGAATGGGGACAAAAATGGATGGTAACGTTCAATGCCACCAAGACAAAACTAGTTTCATTCAATAATTACAAGAAACCTTCTCTACCACCTATAGCAATGGCCAACAACTCTTTAGCTGAGAGTACGTCTTTCAAGCTCCTTGGCCTAACGTTCACAGGAAACATGAGCTGGAACAATTACATCGAGGGCATTGCCAGGGCCGCTGCGAGGAAGGTGGGCTCTCTCTACCGTGCTAGAAAACTTCTAACACCCGAAAGTATCCTGTACCTCTATAAGGCCACTATTCGCCCATGTATGGAGTATTGCTGTCATATTTGGGCCGGTGCATCGGCTACTAGTCTCTCGCTCCTTGACAGGGTTCAAAAGAGAGTCGCAAATCTGATAGGCCCTAAACTGGCATCAAAACTTCAGCCTCTGTCCCATCGACGAAACGTTGCATCCCTCTGCCTGTTCTCCAAGTATTATAATGGTGAATGCTCTGAAGAACTGCAAGCACTTGTGCCCCCACGACGTGAACACCCTCGACAGACCCGACAAGCTACAAAATCCCACCCCACACTGTAGAGATCCCTAGATGTAAAAGATCTTTCTACTCCAGTAGTTTCTTCCCCAGAACAGCTAGACTTTGGAATTCCATTCCAGGTCACTGCTTCCCCAACTGTACTGACATGCATAAGTTCAAGTGCAAGGTGAACCAACATCTCGCTGCCCTAATCCCTACATAGTACCCCAGTAGATGTTTCCCCTGATAGTAGCCCCCTACATTAAAGTGGCAATGTGCCTTGTTTGGGGTGAAAATGTAATTAAAAAAAAAAAAAAAAAATAATAATAATAAAAATACTTTTTACTAATATTGTGAGAATTTTAGACTAACACCCTTGGCTAAAAACGATATTTTCCTCTTGTTTTATTCGACCTTCATTTTGTTTTATGCATATGGACACCTTGAATTATATACTATATAATTATAAAACTCAAATGACCTGGTAACAGATGTCGTAACCCAACATCTGGTTTACGACTTCCGGTTGCACATGCGTACATAAAAATATACCATAACAGCGTCAAGAAATAAACACAAACAGACGTCCTTAGAAAAGCGAATATCTTAAATTTATTGAATAAAAACTTCCAGATACGGGAAGCAAACGCAAAACGTGATTATAAATAATATGTATAATCATCGACCTGTTTAATGAAAAAATTATTGAATTATTTTAAATTTAAACTTTCGTACATTAATTTAACCTAAAATGATGAATAATCATCATTTCTAGGCTACTCTAACATTTTAGAAATGTTCACTAACTCGAAGTCTGACTGGCAAGGTTGTAAAACTATGCATAATCGCTTGGACCCCTTTCAAAAGCTTACAGAATTTATTTTCATGAGGAAAATAATAATTTGGCTTAGTGTTCTAAAATGCTATAATTTCTATGAAATGAAAAATCATTTTACTTTCAATTAATATTGCTCAGTCGTTTCTCAACTGGAAGGATCTAAAGATTCAACTTGTTGAAGGAAAGGTAGTTGACAAAGTAGAGCAACATCTTATTGAGAAGGAAACTAAGAAGTGTCGAGAGATTCTAGCTAGATTGTTGGACATCATGAGGTTTCTCGCCAAGCAGAATCTGGCATTACAGGGTCACCGAGAAGACACCCATGATGATGAAAGAAAACAAAAAGGTGACAGTGGAGGAGTCGTTTCTCCGCTCCAAAAAGGTAAAAGCGCGAAGGATATTTCTAAACTGATTTTGAGAGAATTAGAAAATGATGGGATTCAGATTAGTGACTGTATTGGCCAGGCATTTGACAATGCTGCTATTATGGCAGGCCACCGATCAGATGTGCAGAAACGAATCTCCGAAATCAACCCAAAAGCTCTATTTGTGCCATGCACTGACCATTCATTAAATCTGGCTTGTGTACATGCCGCTTCTGTAGCGGTTCACTCTGTTACATTTTTTGGCTTACTGGACCGGTTAATCTCATTCTTTTCTGCTCTACACATCGCTGGGATGTCTTGATTCAGCTGACCGGTCTAAGTATCAATCGGTCTGTGAAAACTAGATGGAGTAGTCGAGCAGATGCTGTAAATGTTGTGGTAAAAAAATTATTGGAAGTCGTCATTGCCCTGGAACAACTCACAGCAGAAGGAACAGAAGAAGGATAAAATGAATCTTTAATTCTCCACTCGGTATTGTTGTTTCCATTTATTTATTTTTATTTCTGAGCCTTTGGAAAACTATTTGCCCAGAAATCAATGATGCCCAGAAGTATTTAAAAAAAAGGGGCTGGATCTGCAACAAAGTTCTGCCAGGCTGACGGCATTGAGAGATTGCGTTCTTCAGAATAGAAAAAAGATGGCGGTCACTGCAATAGACGAGTTAAGAAAACTCTGCTCTGGAGTGGGGATAAGCATGGAGCATCGTATCCGGAGACGGGAAATGCTATCTGTCATATATAGGTTAACTGAAGAAATATCTTGCAGATTTCAACAAGTTCACAATCTTGCAAGTAAATATGCTTTTCTTACACTGCTTGATGATAATTATTATTGTCAGCTTGGTGAAGTTGACGAAGACATAGATAAAGATAAATTCTTTGCCGAAAGGAAGAGATTACAGTATTTTGTGAAAGCTTCAGGAAAAGACAAAATCAATGGACCTCTTGAACTTTTGGACTTTATACAGAGATACCCCCTTGGTGATTCCGTCCCTAATATTAATAAAAACTACCTTCGATCAAAAATGATCCAGAAAAGGCTTACAGACTTGCCAATCCTCTCCATAGAGAGGGAACTTGTCGGTAGAGTCAATTTTGATAGAGTTATTAATAATTTTGCCGAAAAAAAGCGCGAAAAGTATCTTTGTAAATTTTTGACCAACTTGATCCCTTGCGATAATTCTCTCTCAAAAGAATAAATTTATAGCCTTGTTTTCAATTAATAAATGCATTTATCAAAAAAAATAATTTTAAACTATTTTTAAAAGCGTTTAAACATTATTAGCAACAACAAATTTCTTAAATTTCGCGCTTAAATCGAAGGATTACACAATTAGATTTAAAAAAAGCACGGATGCAAGACGTTTTTCTCTTTTCGAGAGGCTCGACCTCTTAATAATAACATTATGATGAAAAAGAAAAGAAAACTACCTCTCCTTTATACAGCCATGTTTTTTTGTAAAAATTCGGAAATGATAACAATAAAAAGTAAAATTCAAAATTCAAATATTCTCATTTAAATTTATAAAAAAATGTTTTCAAAATTGTGTGAGTTTCCATTCCTTAAATTTTGCGTTTAAACTTAGTGATTACAAACAAGGATTAAAAAAAAGCGCCGATACAAGACGTTTTTTCTCTTTGAGAGGCTCAACCTCTTAATAATACCATTATGAAGGAAAAGAAAAATAAACTACATCGAACTATCCCCTCTTTGATCCAGCCATGTTTTTTGGTGAAAGTTCGGACTTTAACAATAACAAAAAAGGAAATAAAAATGATTTTCATAACATTTTCCGGTGTCCAATTAAAATAAATATTTTGAAGGCTTCTTTTGGAATATTTACAGTTTTTACAGGTTGTCATATGTCAACAGTGGGGCTGGCGGCAAAATAGGTAATCATATGCCAGCGGAGGGGGCAAAGCAAGTAATCATATGGGGGGGGGCAAGACAAGTAATTATATGGCAGCGAGAGGGGTCAAAAAAGGTAATTATATGCGGCAGGGGGGGCAAAAACTGCTGCCACCCCACTTATATATATATATATATATAAATTATATTATATTTAATACACACACACACACACACACACACACACATATATATATATATATATGTATATATATATATAGTGATACTTTGCTTATTGAACGTTTCGGTGCAATCTGCAACTTTTGGTTCGAACACAAAATTGTTCGATGAACAATTTTGTGTTCGAACCAAAAGTTGCAGATTTCCTTGCCTCGAATGAATGACGGCTTCGCTTTGAATATAAACAAACGGTCGTGTGCCTCAATAGAACATTGTATTTCATTTTGGTCGTGGTATTTTTTAAGTGTAGTGTGACGAACCAACCTCACTCCGACGACGTCTTCACGCGAGTCTGAACTTTTGCGACGAGAGTTATATTTAGAACAACGTCATCGCAACCTCTTCAACAGTCGGAGTTATTTTTAGTACACCAGCGTGGCACCAGAACCACACAATCCGATTGGTCGACCCCTTTTTTTTTGCGTGGGACGACAAAGAACTTTGAGATGTCCAAAAAGTAAAAACCGGTCAGTAGACTTCAATGCAACGAACGAAGCGGGCGTATCTCGGGAGGACGGTAATTAATTGCGCGAAAAAAAAAAAAAAATCCCCAAAACTTTGCTTCTAAAGTTTTTACACGAAGCTAAACCGACTATTTGAACACAAAGAAGAAATAATTCTTTTACCATTAAATGTATAAAATCCTCAAAGTTTACAGATGAAAAGGGACTTTTTAACTCTGTGAGCAATTAATTCTATTTCAGTTAATTTAAAAGGGAAATATCGTATCGGTTGTCGAACATTTCGGTGTTCGAACAAACATCTGGAACGAATTATGGTCGAGTACTGAGGTACCACTATATATATATATATATATATATATATATATATATATATATATATATATATATATATATATATATATATATATATATATATCCTGGTTGGAGGTAGTTACTTGTCTAGCCGCATTGATAAGTTGTGAAACAGCGAAACAGCATATATATATATATATATATATATATATATATATATATATATATATATGAGCAAACACTTAATAAAATATGTTAAAAAACACTATCCATTTATCTAGTGTTTCCTTTTCAGATTAAATATGTTTTTAACTCAATTCAAAGTGTTTTTTTAACATATTTCATTAACTGTTTGTTCATATTATAAGCTCTATTTCCTATTTGGTATTATCGAGCTTTTATATCTGGCTGAGATAATTTTATCTATATATTAATTTGCTTGTCCGTACGGTGTCACGTCATCATCATCGCAAACATTAATTAATGAAACGCGTCATCATCATCGCAAACATTAATTAATGTGAATTATCTCCCTTTATTGTTCAATCTTTATCAGTTAAAAATCATTAGACCTTTTATTTCCCAAAAGTTCCCGATCAAAAAAAAAAAAAAATAATAATAACTGTCTATTTATGGTTCCGTATTATTTTAAAGGCAATTATGCATAGAAGGTATCGTTCCACAGTTTAAATAGTATAGTATTTTACTTACATTTTTAACGATGTCTTCTGTTTATTATTGTAGGAACGCTTATTCTATTTTATTCAGTAATAAATATATTTTTTACATTTAACGCTAACAGTTCGTTTTTTTTTACTGTGCCACTTTATGTTTTTTTTATTTACTTTTTATTTACACAACAAAAAAATATGTTTAGAAATACATGTTACAAAAGTCAAGAATGACTTTATTAAATAAATCACCAAAGTCACCATTTGCAAATACAGAGTCAAAACATATTTTACGTCTTGTTCTGTTTTGTTTTTGTTTTACGGCATATCAATCCTTTTTCGTGTTATTTAATGCCGAATCGAGTAATTTTGTAACATTTATACAGCTTCACGTTGTTTACATAGTTATTACTTATGTTTTGTTCGTTTTATTTAGCTTCTTTTACAGGCATTCATCTTCTAATGCCCACCGACAGGGTATACATATTTAAATACTATAAAAAAAATGGACACACCAATTTTTTTTATTAATATGAAAGAAAACAGTGTTTCATTACTTACGATTTAATTTATTTAAAGAAATATTTATTTCCTATTTAAACATTTTCAGTATATTTTATTTAACTGAAGAATTTTTCCATTATTTTTATTACATTGATAGGTGAAGTTTCAGAATAGTTAACCCCCCTCCCCATATTAAGAATGGCTTTCAGCATGATTCTTACAATAGGTATCAAAGTTTTTTTTGGTAAATATCCAGATACGCTACTACAGAACACCGACCACTCTAATTTGTTTTTTTATAGGTAATTGAGGTCAAACTTGGGGCAAATTTACCTATAAAAAAAAAACAAATTAGAGTGGTCGGTGTTCTGTAGTAGCGTATCTGGATATTTACCGTTTTTTTTCTTATTTTAAAACAAATTATAAAAAAAGATACAAGACCATTAAATTTTTTTTCATTAAATCGCTATTTAGGTGAAGGTTCAAAATAGTTAACCTTTCTCCCCATAACCGTTTTTTATGCAGTAAAATACTTTGTTTCAATAATTATGGTTTAAATAAATATTTATTCCTTATTTAAAGATTTACAGTATATTTTATTTAACTGAAGAAATATTTATTGTTCATACATATATTTTTCCCTTATTTTTTTTTACATTGTTAGGTGAAGTTTCAGAATAGTTAACCCCCTCCTCATATTAAGAATAGCTTTCAGCATTATTCTTACAATAGTGCTATCAAAATTTATTGATTTTTCTTATTTAACAAAAATTATAAAAAAAGATACAAAAATATTTCAAACATTTCTTTCGTTAAATCGTTATTTAGGTGAAGGTTTAGAATAGTCAAACCCTCTCCCCTTATTAAGAATGGCATTTTATTATTTCAGCATGATGCTTACATTTTTCTTAATATAAAAAATAAAAAGATACAAGAAAATGTTAAGCTTTTTTTTTAAATTAAAATGTTACATCAAAGTTCGGAATAACTTACTTTATAGCCAATTAGCCAGCTTACTTAACTATATAACATTGACAATAAATTTGATAGGTATAAACTACCTCACATCATTTTGATTATCGAAAAATCAAAAGTTAACTGTACTTCGTAAGATTTACAGAAACACTTCATTTTCTATGCATGTAATACACAAGAGTGAATATTATAACAGATTACAATGTTTTTATGGAAAAAACTTTTGTACAGAAAATTAAAAGTGTTCTATTTATATTATCAGGAAGTGGTGATGCATTAATTGAAATCTATATCAATAATTCGACTTAAAATATATTTGTGAATTTCCAAATCTTCATTGAATAAAATTCAAAATAAATAGAAACGTCTATCGCATATGTAAAAGTTGACAGTTGCTTATTTAACTTCATTAAAAGCCATCAAAGTCAACTAAGAGCTGCTCAATATTCTGGCTTAATGGATCATTTAGCAAGGAATGAAGATGGTTATTCTGGTGTACCAGTTATTCTACCATCTACACTTACAGGAAATCCTAGGAATCTACAACAGCTTTATCAAGATGCAATGGCAGTTTTCTGTGACCTATTCATTACTTACACATGTAATCCAAAAGTCCTGAAATATTAAATAACTTGGGGTCATCAGAACTTGCACAAATCGATGTCAGCAATGTCATACAGTTTTTTAAATTTACAATCTGACTCCCAAGAACCTGCTGACTGACCACTATTCTCACTCCAAGCAGCTGATCGACGTCCCTGTCACCGCCTCAATCATCACCAGCACTTACTGACAATATCAACAGCATCAGTTACGATCGCATTGACCTTCAATAAAAGTTTAAACTAAAGTTCTTTGTTTGTTCTACTTGCTTCCATACGTTCATTTTTATAAGGAATTTCTTACTGATGTGTTTTAAAAGATTTTAACTACCGTGGAATTTCCACGGGTCCTGCTAGTAAATATTAATTCTATAATATTTATAATTTACTTTAATTTTACCATCTTGGATCATTTTGGTAAATTCAATTGTAATTTTCATTATATATATATATATATATATATATATATATATATATATATATTTTAAAACTAATTATTTATCATTTAGTTAAATAAGGAATATGATTGTTTTTATATGCTATTTCATTTTAGTTGATTTATATAGTATCTTTTATATGTATGATAGTGACATATTAGTCCCCACTTAGATATGAATATGTCTAAAATCGTGGTTATCTTGACAGCATAGTCCCAATAATATTCTCAACCATATATCTAAGTATATATATATATATATATATATATATATATATATATATATATATATATATATATATATATATATATATATATATATTATTTGTGTGCGGCTGTGTTTTTATTTTATTTATGAATTAAATATTCGTTTTTTTTTAACTGACCGTATCTCTTTAACATTCATTACGGCATATCGGCCTTTTTTTTCTTTTTTAATATTTTCTTGTAAACTTTAGTTTTCTGTGTGCGTGTGTGTTCAAAATTTTTTTTTTTGTTCGCATTTCTGTGATCGTGTGATGTTTTTTCTTCCGTGGTATTATTTATTTATTTATTTTTTTAATTATCTTGGACCCTTTTAAAACGTTGTGTTTCTTTTTTTTATTTTTCCGTGGTAACCGAAGTTTTTTTTTTAAACTCACCCTTGCTGGGTGGTCAGGTCGCTACGGCTCCAAATTGTATTTATCATATATACCCCAGGTCCGGTTTTGCATCGCTGATGCAAACTGGCCCACGGGCACCAATTCGTATTTGTTACATATAGGTTTCATTATTATTATTATTATTATTATTATTATTATTGTTCGTTGTTAAGTCTTATTAAAAGTTTGTTGTTGAGGGATGTTGTTTTACTTAAAAGAGTCTTATTAAAGTGATACTTAGAGAGAGAGAGAGAGAGAGAGAGAGAGAGAGAGAGAGAGAGAGAGATGTTGTTGAGAGAGATGTTCGGTAAGAGAGCTTGTTCATGTTATGACTCGATTCATATATATCAAAAATTGCTCATGCTTGAAGTGTAAAAGCTCTTAGAGTGAGGAGACAGTGTTCAGACAGTCTTAGTGTAGATATGAGATGTAGAATCACAACACAAAGACGACGTTTATACAAACACATGATGGGTTTATTTCTTCTCACGACCGGCCGTGGTTTTCTCATCAAGAATACAAAGCTTCACATATTAAGTTTCAAAGTGACCGTCTCGCTTCTAGACGTTCGAATTCCAAACTGCAGACTATCGTCTGTCGTTCTCAAACTCCCTCTCCGTCTCTCCCCCTGCTTCTCACTGCTTAACTCTAAAGTTTTTCTATCTATATCTAGAACTCCCCATTTTTCCATGACGCCATACACATGTTAAAACATGTCTCTTCTTTCACGTGTTCTGGACATGCGTGTCCAAAACTTTTCCTTTTTTTACAAAAGAAATTTTAACCTATATTCTCAGTAACCTATATTTCCAATATGTTAAAAACATGTTTAATAAATTATCTTGTAGCTGCATTCTTTCAATTGAATTTTCATAACAAAATTGACAGTGCACATTCTTTTTTTGAAACTATTTTATCTCTATTCTAAACAAATCGTTTGTTTTATATTCCATTTTCTAATTCTCAGACGTAATCTATTTCTAAACCTAAATTACGAGGTTCGAATTTCGCCTATGCTATTTCATTTCCATTTTAACTAAATCTCTCTATTTTTATACTTACATGAAAAGAGGACAGCCCTTATCATGTAACATATATACCCTGAACATATTCAGCGTTTCATCCACTCTAGGATTCATCAGGCTAATGCGCATAAGCCTGAGGAATCCTAGAGTGGATGAAACGTGGAATATTCAGTGTAGCTTAATCGTCATATATATTTTATAAATTACTAACTAGCTTTACCTACGTATTGAGCATTTTTGAAGTAAATACTTACAGTTTACGCATAAATCTATACTTTCGTATATTAATTTTATGTGGGTAAATGAAGTAGTTATATATATATATATATATATATATATATATATATATATATATAGTGCAAAGTTTTGTTGGAAATTCAAAGACTCACGTTTTCTTTTTTATAACCTTCGTTTATTTCCTGGATTTTTCCATTACAGCTGTTTCTTTAATGAGTGGCAATTTTACGATTTATGTTTCCGTAAAAATATCCTGTCCTCACCAACGTCTTTAGATGTTTATCCATTAGATTTTTACAACAAATGGTATATTTTTAACATGCTGGACATCGTATTCGGGTAAAAAGATTTCCACAGCCATATATAATATATATATATATATATATATATATATATATATATATATATATATATATATATATATATATATATATATATACGCGGGGTTTTTATTTAAAAGTAATGGACCAATGAATTCAACGAGGTTGTTAGATAGTGCTCAATAAAAAGAGCTGATAATACTTGTTTATTGTTATATAAACATGGTTACATCCTGCTGCTACAAATAGCCACTTGTTTCAATCAAACAACAGATATCATCAGGCAGCGACTTGACTATTCAAAAGTTCAATGAATAAACTTATTATGATTATTCATTGAACTTTTGAATAGTCAAGTCGCTGCCTGATGATATCTGTTGTTTGATTGAAACAAGTGACTATTTGTAGCAGCAGGATGTGACCATGTTTATATAACAATAAACAAGTATATATATATATATATATATATATATATATATATATAAAACTTAGAAAACATTGCTGTTATTTTATTCATGTGTTTCGTAATACCTAGACAAATTAACTCCTATTTAATTTCATTAAAATTTTTTTGGTTCTTTTGGTTCTCACGATTTACAAACAATATGATGTCCTTCCATCGTAACCGCAAGGGTCATCGCATTATCCTGAAGGCATGATGGCCAACACGCGTTGAATTGTGAAGCTAAGGTTGCACAATCTGTATACACTTTCCTCCTTAGTCGACACAGCGTAATTCAAATGACAAAAGAAAATGTAGGGTTACCGGCATTAATGCAAAGATAAGCAAAGAGCACATACATCACCTGATATGCTAACTGGTCACCCATTTTAGTATGGACAAAGCTAAACAATGCTTAACTTCGGTGATCTAATGGCATAATCACCTTGACACACCGATACGATATTACGTCAGTAAAAGTTTTTGGTCGACGAGCCTTGTCCACCATATTAGAAATGTTCCTACTCATAATACCCCTGCAACTTATGTCCCCGATAGTAGCCCCCAACTTCAAAGTGGCACCGTGGCTTGTTTGGGGTGAAAATTGAAAAAAAAAAAAAAAAATCGGCGGATCGGACGTAGGTGAAGGAAAAAAAACAACAATATTCACGTTCGAGTATGGGAAATTTATGATCAGGGAAAGCAAGTGTTCAAATTCCGTGTCACCTCTATCATCTGCACTGGATATATCGCTAGGCATGCAAAGAAGCAAATAAATAAAGCGGCCTCTAATGAATGTTCGTTTCCATATCCGCAGAGATATGAAATGTTCTAGATCTAATGACATAATTGTCGCGGTCAAATGTGGTGACCCTCCGTCTACATCTATATCAGTATCACGCAAAGCACGTTTTATGATTTTGTCAGATTTATATAGCAATACACGAAAAGAAAAAAAATAAACATAAACATAAAAAAGTATTGAATTAGTTCTTGTTTTGACCCTTCTTCACCCAAACAAGGCATATTACCACTAAAACGTAAAATGGTAGTATTAGGGCACATATCTGCAGCGAGATTGTGTAGGGAGTTGAGCAGCAACATACCTTTTCGTATTAGATTTAAATTTCTGCATGCTAGTACAGTAGATCCAGTACAGGGTTAGGGTTAGGGTAAGGGAATTTCAGAGTCTAGCATGGCGAGGAAGCAATTTTTAGAATAGAAAAGTCTCTGTCATTGAGAAATCATTACAGTAAAAGGGTGGGATTTTGTCGGGGTATTTATGTCGGAGATATTTATGTGAGGGGTATTTATATCGGGGGTATTTATGTCGGGAGTATTTATGTCGGGAGTATTTATGTCGGGGTATTTATATCGCGGTATTTTTGTCGGGGATATTTATGCCAAAAGTATTTATTCGGGGGTATTTATGTCGGGGATATTTATGTTGAGGGTATTCATGTCGGAGGTATTTAAGTCGAGGGGCATCAGTTCTACAAATTTATCAGAACACATACCTTTAAAATACTTCTAAAAATAAGCACAAAAGCAAGCACAGCGTTGTGGCGATGAGACAGAGGTTGTGGCTTGCTCGATAGTTCTGGACATATAAATTTGGAGACTTGTCTGGATCGTATCCAATAGAGAGGAAGACTAATGGTTGATGCCCTGGCAACAATATCTCATGCATGGACAGGTGGTAGCTTTATAGAGATATAGATACTATGAGATGTGAGTATTTTTAATTAACGCTAACACAATCGTTAGAAAGGAACACGTAACAAATCGAGGAACGTCAAGAAGCAAATGAAAAAATGTGGGGTTGAAAAAGGAATAAATAAATGAGAAAAATATGATAGAAAAAAAAAAGCAAGAGTTGAAAAGAGATTTTGAAATCGATTTACCGATGCTACAGTTCCGATTTATTTGCCTCCCCACGAGGGCAAACTTAGACACAAGGATGGTTGTAAAACCTAGCTCCCTTAAAAGAGTCACTCTAAGTTGGAACAAAAATTTTTAAAAATACTCCAGCTTAGAAAGATTTCTTTTTCATTGACCGAAGAAAGAAAAAATGAAGTGTAATATCAGAACAGATACTACACTTTGCTACTAATCAAAAGACGAGACACTATCAGCATTATATCACCTTTTCTACCCCCTTCTCCAGATACAAAAACGAATTACGCAATCTTCCATTCATATTTTCTAAAAAAAATGTAGGGATTTTAAGATCGTAAGTTTAAGGGTGTTTAAACTAATGCCATTGATTTTCTAGAGTAAAAACACCTTCAATGAATGTCACCAAATATGTGAACATGAAATGTTCTGCCAGTATTTTGATTTGGAGGCGATTATTTGAATTTGTCCACCATATTTTTTTTTCGTTCCAACTCGACAGTCTTTACATTACCTTCATTTGTAATTAAAACACTTTAAAATAAGTTAACACACAAATAATTTATCCAAGTAAGTAGAATATTAAGTTAGCTTACCTTTAGTCACATTCATTTGTTGTAAATTTATTTCTTCACACCATTTTTTGCTTTGTTAGCTATCCTTACTCTTATGCCTATACTACATCTATAATGTAAATCTCATCTGTCTGTTTAAATGTATGTATGTATGTATGTATGTATGAACCGAGAGAGAGACTTAGCTGTCGTACAAAGCTAAGACTCTGTAACATCATATTTGTATAGATACTCCCTCAGACATTTGGGCTCATGGATTTTAAATGTCTGAGGGAGTGGCACTCGTCTGACAAGACGTTACAATCATCACCATCATGTCTCGCAACAAACTTTCGACAGAAGCGATGAATTTTCACGAGATTGGTATCATTTTGAAGCTCGACCCTTCAGACGACAAATATCGAAAAATTGGCAAAGAACATTAATTCCTTCACCCTCAACTGGGTACTTTTCTACAGGTAGGGGTCGCTTTTTTCGCCGATATTTTCGAAAGTCATCACTCTTTTTGATTGACTAGCCTTAATTTAAACCTACATCACTTCCGGTTTGGTGATGGGCGCAACAGCTTATGCGTCACATTTTTTCCACTTTCTTTCCTCCTTCGAGCTTGCTTGTCTACTACCACTTTTTTTTGCGCTCGCAATTTTCCTTTTTCTTTTTTTGCTCAACGAAAACCCTTATACACGCCTCCACTTTCTTTTCCGCCTTCGCGCCACGGCTTTGAGCCTGCCTAATTACTACAACCTTTTTTTTTTGCTCAACAGATATCTCCAAACACCCGGACAACGCCGGCCACCCAGACTAGTTGCTAATAACCGAGCCTCGTGTTTATTATCTGGCTTTTGTGGATATGATGTGTTCGTTCTTCGTATGTTGTTCATTAATTTTAGTCGACCCTTTTCCCGCAAAAAATCCAAAAACCAGAGTATCAAACATTTCTTGATCAAAGCAATTGTCTGTTAAACACGTCTACCGTGAACATGTGTTTCTGTTTTGTGCCTGAATAGTTTGAAGCGATTTGCTGAGTTACAGCATAATGTCACCTTTTGTACGCTTCTGTGCGTTTCATTGTAACTTTCCAGCGAAAAGACCAACGAGCGTAAATATCGCTTAACAACCAACCTCACTTGATTGCGGAAGTTAAGCAAAGTTATGTTTGACCAACCTTAAATAAATAGCCGAGAACCGCAAAGATAAAAACAAAAAAACATTAGATAAGATAGTACATATTTATCTCCCTTCCATCATGAAATGTGACACAAGGTCAGGAAGACGAGGATTGTAAAACCAGCGCACATACGTGCAGTATGATCGTCAAAAATATCGGGTGAGTCATAAGATTAGCAGTAAACCTGATAAGTCCTGAACTGTCATCTAAGCTTCAGCCTCTGTCCCATCGACGTAATGTAGCATCCCTCTGCCTGTTCTACAAGGATTTCAATGGTGAATGCTCTGACGAACTGCAAGCACTTGTGTCACCTCGACGTAAGTACCCTCGACAAACCCGACAAGCAGCAAAATCCCACCCCTTCACAGTGGAGATCCCTAGATGTAAGAAAGCCTTCTATTCCAGTAGTTTCTTCCTCAGAACTGCTAGACTTTGGAATTCCCTTCCAGGTTCCTGCTTCCCCAACTGTACTGACATGCAGAAGTTCAAGTGTAACGTGAACCGACATCTTGCTGCCCAACTCCCCACATAGTACTCCTGTAGCTTATGTCCCTGATAGTAGCCCCTTACAGCAAAGTGGCAATGTGCCTTGTTTGGGGTGAAATTGCAAAATAAATAAATAAATAAATAAATAAACTAACCACTTAGGTGAGAAGGTAAAGCATAGAAAAGTTGTCGAAATATTGTCGACGTCTCCCCCCCCCAAAGTGCAAATCAAGAATTTAAAAAAAGAGGCAAAACTACACAAAACCAAAACAAAACTGGAATTAAGTTCATCAACAGAACAAAAGTTATAGAGGGTTTAGTACAAAGACAACGAGGAGAAAATTGTTTTCTCAGAAAGACAAAAAAGTTGAAATAGGATTGTTAATCATGGTGTGGTTGTGATGCAAATAAAAACCCGGGCAATAGACGTTAATGATTAGAGTTTTTTATCCCCTAATTTGCCACAAATGAGGCCAACAGTTTGCCGTGATTGGCAACTCGTGATGCTTAATGACGGAATTCTGGTTGCTAAGCACTCTGTAAACCTGGAAATGGATATGCGCACTGAAACATTCTCCTTTGGCTTAAATTTGAACTAGATTTGGGGTAGGCTCGATCAGATAAATCAGCTAGTCAGGTCGAACCCCTCCATATAAAAACCATCGCAGCAATTTATATTTCTTTTAAAACACTCACTAATAACTACTAATCCCCCCCCCCCGGAAAAATAGTGGAAAGCGATTTTTGGGTGTCAATTATTTATTTGAAGATATAGAGAACGTGAAACAAAACAACCAAACATTCATTAGTTTTGTAACGTTGTTGTTACTTTTTCTGTGTCGTTACACTTCAAACATCTCGGACCCACACGCTGTCTGGTACCAACACAAAGGAACAAACAAATAAAGCAGGAAAAAAATAAAAAAAATCCGACTCGAAAACCTTTTTTTAAAGTCCAAATGCAAAGGATTTATTCGTGGTTCTTCCAAAGCAACGCATTTCATTATATTTCCTAAGTCTTTTCGCATGTGCTTTTTAAAAGTATCTGCTCTCACTATCTGACGCTGTCACTATCAAATTTTTCTCATCCTCGTCTTTACACGTCCATTTGCACATACTTAAATCATTCGTTGACATCTATGCTGATGACACGACCATCTACGGCAACACATCAAAGGCTGTAAATGACAAAGTTCTCTCTCCTCTGATCTCGAGCGCGTGGTTCAGTGGGGGAAGATGTGGCTGGTTACCTTTAATGCATCCAAAACCAAACTCCTATCCTTACATCATCAACGCTCTGATCCCCAGTTGGCATCAATTGTGATGGATGGCTCTCGTCTGGGTGAGGCCCCGTGTTTTGACAAGCTTCTGGGTTTGACCTTTACTCCTGATCTGAAATGGAACACGTACATCAAGTCTGTTGCCAAGGTCGCTGGAAAGATGGTGGGATCCTTCTACCGCTCCAGAAGATATCTCACTACTGATGCAATTCTCTATCTATATAAAAGCCAAGTACGTCCAAGGATGGAATACTGTTGCCATATCTGGGCAGGAGCTGCTAAAAACAGCCTATCCTGCCTTGACAGAGTACAAAATAGACTTCGTGGCTTAGTGGGGGATGCCCTTTTCTCTACCCTGCAACCTCTCTCCCACAGAAGAGACGTTGCGAGCCTATCCTTGTTTTATCGTTATTTCCATGGCAGGTGCTCGTCTGAACTCCAATCTCTGGTCCCCCCTCATCAATCTTTCACGAAAAACACTCGTCTAGCTGAATCCACTGTGAAAAATTTCCCCCACTCTATATCTGTGCCTAAATCAAAACGTGGATTCCATGAACAAAGCTTCTTTCTTAGAACTGCACGCCTGTGGAACTCTGTTCCGTCTGCCTGCTTCCCTCCGGACTACAACTTGGATGTCTTCAAGTCCAATGTTAACAAATTCCTAATGAACCGCCCCCTTAATTAAACACTTCATCAAATCTCCACACTAACGTAATGTACTTGCAATAACCCTTATCCCTGAGTTGCTTCCGGGCCTTGATAAGTGGTGATCACTGTGTAAAAAAAAAAAAAAATTTGCCACGGCTTGCTACTTTCTTCTCTTCTTCGACCACGTAGTGTATTTTACTCTCCTTTTCTTGTGACGCAAGCTCGCGCACACTTGCTAATTTGCATACATGCTTTAACTGCTGCTGCTAATACTTTGGCTAGCCAGCTATCCATCGGCTGCTGCTGATTCTCTCAAGCTCGCCCATACGCAATCTTTTACAGTTTTGGTATATTGCTCATTAGATTTACTTTCAGCGTCAAAGTACACACGATTTTTTTAAGATGCGTGTTATAGGTGTCACTTAAATTCTTAAACATTGTTTCATCAATAAAGTTATTGCTAAGACTTTTTTTAAAAAAATTTTTTATTCAATTTTCACCCCAAACAAGGCACAGTGCCACGTTGAAGCAGGAGGCTACTATCAGGGACTTAATTAGCGGGGTCATTATGAAGGGAGATGAGTAGAAAGATGTTTGTTGACATTACTCTTGAACTTCTGCATATCGTTGCAGTTGGGAAAGCAGAATCCCAGAAGGGAGTTCCAAAGACCCGCAGTTCTGGGGAAGAAACTATTGGAGTAAAAGGCTTTCTTGCACCTAGGGATCTCTACTGTAAAGGGATGAGACTTAGTAGCTTGTCGGGTTTGTCGGGGGTAGTTACGTCGGGGAGGTACAAGTGTTTGCAGTTCGTCAGAGCATTCACCATTAAAGTATTTGTAGAACAGGCAGAGGGATGCAACATCTCGTTCAATGTTTCTACAATTTACTTATCTACTTTATTTCTCTAATTGTTGAATTTTGTTTTGTACTGAGCTGAGGGCAATTCTATTTTTATATTTCAGCTTTTGATGTGAATAAGACACTATGCTAATCAACTTATTACTTTCTCCTGTTTAAATAATTCAGATCTTACAGAAGAAGGAAAAATAATTCATATCTCATGAACAAAAAGAAAAGATAAACATCTTTCTATGGAAGGTTCAGCTTTATGGTAAGTTTTATCAAAATGATTGCTTCCAGGTTGCAAAGCACTGTGATAAGAAAAGCTATCCAATATGAAGTCGAATGAAAGCAAGTGGTTGTTATTTAAGTGGAAATGAGTATTTATAAGCACTCAATCAGTGCCAGGAGAAGTGAAATAGATACATGTATAGATAGGTGGACGGACGTATATATATATATATATATATATATATATATATATATATATATATATATATATATATATATATATACTAGCATTTCAGCCCGGCGTTGCCCGGGTGTTTGGAGGTGTATGCTGAGCAAAAAAAAAAAAAGAGTAAATTTTTTTTTAAATTTGCCCCTATTATGACCCCTTAAAATTTATAGTTTCGGGCTCAAATCACTTTATTAAGTTAGATCCAGGTTCAAGGAACCTATATCTAAAATTTCAAGTGTCTAGGCCCGAAATTGTCGGAGGAGTTTGGTAGAGTTCTTAAAGGTCAAATCGTTGAAATTTGACCCCTTAACAGCCAAATTTCTGGCTGACACCCGTCACATCGATTTTCCCAAATCTCAGTACCCGGTATTTCAAATTTCGAGTCTATAGACTAAAAATTGACAGAGTTATTGCGTAGGGAAATGTACACAGACAGACAGACAGACACACAGACAGACAGGTTCACTTTTATACACACACACACACACACACACACACACACACACACACACACACACACACATATATATATATATATATATATATATATATATATATATATAATTTACAGTAATAATTGTTAAATACCTACAAACCTTTCGGGAATCATTAGTGCAGGGTGTCACGGTTTACGCCAACCGGGAGATTCGAACCCCGGCAACAGAAGACATGTCAGGCTTCATTAGCAAGGACCTAAATAATTCGGCTACCGTTGAAATTAAACATTTAAATGCTTTTAACGTCAGTCAGAGAGTGACCTAATCATTATATGACGATCTGCGCGTATAAGCTAAGTTGACCGAATTTATTACAACTGAAAGTGCCCCATTTCAGACACAAACAGTTGATAGAAAAAATAGCGACGCTCTCTGATTATTTGCGTGCCCCTTATGTTACGATATGAAAACACCTAATTATTTATGGTAGAAACAAACGCACTCCATTACACATTGTGCATCACGAGACGAAAACAATTTAAAATAATTGAAATCCACTTATTAAACAATTTTAATCACCAGAAATCTCATGACAGATATAAACGTTATTATTAAGACATCTCGCTTCCGGTAAACGTCACGAAATAATCAAACACAAGCATCATTCTATTTAATATGACTTATGCCAGCGATTACCTTTTTTCATTACAATGGTTGCAATAGTTATTAAAGTAGAAAATAAATAAAATTAAAAAAATAAGGTGTCTGCATTTGCGCGGGAAAACTATAAACCATGAAAACTATAAACTGTCAATAAATCTATAACTTGGAATTAAATAAATTAATAAATAGTGATATGGGGTTACAGGATGGGATCAAGAATATACATAAGGGCCCATTTATTTCAGGTCAACGCCGGGACAAGGGTCCTGCTAGTGTTAATGCTGCTTGTTAATATTATTGTACCTATTTACAATGCCTCCCCACGGAACAGAGTAAGACACCAGGGTCGTTTTTTAACGTGGAGAAAAGGAACAAAAATAAAAATTGTCTCAATCGTGAAAGACTGCTCCTCCACCGAAAGAGAACAAGAAATGGAAGTGCAGCATCTGAAGAACAGATACTACACTTTGATCTTAGCCAAAAGGCCAAAAAACATAAAAACTTAAAAAAAAAACCAGCAAAAAAAAAAAAAAAAAAAAAAAAAAACCAAACGATCCCATTCAAATAAGTGCATTAACAAAATCCAATATTTTTAGGAAACGTTGTCCTACTTATAGGACACGGTTAATTTAAAAGTCACCCGCGGGTTTAAGAAAACATTTCATATTCTCTTTTAATGAATGCAAGTTGGAGATTCCGTTCTATGAAGCAGTTCATCTAAATGTGAATCTGATCGCGCATGCGCCATTTCCTCGACGTGTGGATAGAACCATTTTTAAACGACCTGGATCTATTGTTGTTGTTTCAGTGATTACATTCCCAAGGAAATTGCGAACAGATTTAGTCAGAGGAGAAACGGAAGTGGTTATTGTTACAGTAAACAACTTCCGGAAGAGAGGACGAGATACTAATGTACTTTTAAGTACGTTCCATTAATCAAATACATTACTGCTGATACAGTATTATCTATATATAAATTCTTATTCCTGTCTGTGTGTTCACAAGTTGATTAGTATATGCAAAAACCCATTAGTTTATCTTATTATTCATTTCTATATATACTATAATTATTGCAAAATATAAGATTAAATAGATGACGTAATTTGCATATTACCTTAAGGAAAAATCGACTTCATAAAATAGCGGTATATTAGTTATTGTTTATAGTGAAAGAATTATTTCAAGTGTTCTATTTAAGTTTATTATTTAAATTTGATTTATACTGGTAACATTTAATTTATTTTTACCGACATCGATTTTTTTATAAATCGGTTTGAGTTAGTTCCCTTAGGCACGAACGGTGTTCCATTTTTTGTTGTTTTCTTTTTCGGCAGATATTAAAACTAAAATCGTTCAAGCATTATTTTTGGAATTAGCTTAAATAAAACAATTTCCGTGATTTCGCAATTAACGTCATCGTCCAGTGAATTTATATTTTAAAATAAACAAATAATTCAATTCAACTACGAGTCTTTATTTAAAACAAAACAAAAAAACTTTCATTTACGTTTTTTTACCAGTTTTTTTCTTCGCATTTTTTTGACATTGTAACTAATTTTTTTCTTTTAATAAAGTTTTTTTTCTTCACATTTTTTGACATCGTAACTAATTTTTTATTCTTTTAATAAAGTTTTTTTTCTTCGCATTTTTTTGACATCCTAACTAATTTATTTTTTTTTAATAACGCAATAATTCATAACTCATCATTTTTATAACATAAAGATTCATTTAACACAAATTCTACTTTGATATTTTTGAAATTGAATTATTTACAGTTTGTTTTCGTTGCAACAAACCGTAAAACAAATCTTTCTAGACTGAGGTAGCATAAAAGAAATTCGCTTAAACTGGAATATAATCATAAAAAGGTGCTCAATATCTGGAGAATAGCTTCTCTTCGTATCCGTTCTGCCGAAATATCTGGTGGAGAGTTTGTCACGTACTTTTTTTTCAGGGGGGGGTTACATTTTCGTGTTTTCATCCATTCTTATATTTTTGAAATTTTTGTTGAGGTAACGATGGAGTTGACATATAATAATGAAAAACTGCTCAATATTCTTAATATAGCAGGTGTGGCCAACCCGAACTTCATGTCGACCCTGGCAACGCTGGGTATTCATGCTAGTTTATAACAAAACTTAAAGCTATGAATTAACGATAGAATAATCTTATAGTATTACAATCATCAGTTTTGGGCCGGATTATTATTTTTCCTACTTACACTTGTATTAAAGTGCTCAATTCCTGGTTATTTTTCACGTTTCAAGAGAAAACTGGCTGATGTAGTTCCCGTACTCGGCGTGTACCGCGTACTTGCAGATAACTAAGTTAGGTATAAGTACGGCAAGTACATCATCCAGTTTCAGCTCGAAACGCGAAAGATAATGATCAAAAGAAAAAACATATGAAAATAGTTGTCCGTAATATTTAAGAAAATATATACATATACATGTGCACATATACTTTAACACACACATATTAGTGTATTTATTTATAAAAATATTATTGGCTACATATGTGCATACATGTTTGTGCTTCGACTCTTTTCAGAGAAACAGTATCATCAGACCTCATCAGAAGAATAAGACTGGTGAGACTGATTTTCTGAAAAGAAATGCAATAAACATGTATGCAGATATGTAGCCAATAATGTTTACATAAATAAACAACCTATAATTAGGCTCTGTTTGTTCATCTAGCACCTTTGGATAAACACAGGAATTTCAATGAATTTACATCCAGAAAACTAGAACGATACAATGATCATATACATATTCTAAAATGTCTTGCGTAGTTCGTATTGGACGAGCTTTGTTAACGGTGTCCACGAACTTGTTGATTTTAATACTCGAATTTTTAATCGACTTTTCATCGACTCTATATATTTTAACTTATCACCGTTTACTGTATATTTTAGCTTTCACTTTTAATTCTCATTTTCGCTCCTTCGGACTTTTACTCCAACAACTTCGTGGACGAATCGAAAGCAATAGTGACGGCAACAATTATGAAACTTTTATTAATATTTTTGATTTTGATACAAAAAAGATTATATGGAAAATCAAAAAATTAAAAAAAAATAGTATTAATAAGGTCCACTTTTAAGAAGCACAGGACAAAGGAATTTAAAATGTAGGGTTAGAAAGGACAATACCGTGCGAAGTTGTGTTTTTAAATAAACAGATATTTATTTATTTAAAAGTTCAATTTTCGGCTTAAAAAGCCTTCATCAGGATTTTTTTTTTAAAACAATACAATATATATATATATATATTTTTCATTTTTCTTTTCTTATGTGCCATAGTGTATACCAGGTCCTGCGACGGCGTTGGTGCCAAACCTTAACATTCTTCTTGTTTCTTTGGATCCATCAGCGACGTGGCGAGAATAACATGCTACATAGGAAACAGCAAGATCAAAGTGTAGTATCTTTTCTTCAGATGCTGCACTTGTTCTCTTTTGGTGGAGGAGCAGTCCTTCACGACTGATACAATTTTTTATTTTTGTACCTTTTCTCCACGTTAAAAAACGACCCTGGTGTCTAACTCTGTCCCGTGGGGAGGCATTGTAAACAGGTACATAGGAAACAGCCTTTACTCCATAGCACACTGCTCGAGCTGGCATTCAATACATCTACAGCCTACAACCTGTTGAGGTCAGTTCGGGTTCGATACTTTAAGACTACACACACAAACACACACACACACACACACACACACGCACACACATAAAAGAATCTATAGAAAAGTATAGATGTGTATGTGTGCATCTATATCGACTATGTACACACACAATAGAATATATTCAGTCGATCTTTTACAATATAGATAGTAGATATAAAAAAGGAATTAAATGAACTCTGTTTGATTTATTTTTAAGAGGTGAAAAGGTGAGAGACCCCGCTCGTTAAAAAAAATATATATCAACGAATTCAAAAACTAAAGGACAGATGTTTATGAAATATGAACATAGATTTCCACCCTTCATATTTTTCTGAAATTTGATGAATTAATATAGAAGAGTCTAAATTCGCACCCGACAACTTTATTTTATTAATAACTGTGAAATGGATACCCCACTCATCATGATATATAACCTGAAACTTGAAGTCATCCTTCCTACATCACAATACAAACCGGAAACCGACAGAAGACACGCCCTGTGTAACCTTAGGCAAGCAAGTGGCATTTTCATAACTCAAGAATCATTTTCATAACTAGAGTTCCATTTATATCCCTCCCACAGCGGAAAGATGTTACACAAGAGTCAGTAATTGGAATTGAA
Source organism: Euprymna scolopes (assembly GCF_053919585.1). Lineage (NCBI taxonomy): Eukaryota > Metazoa > Mollusca > Cephalopoda > Sepiida > Sepiolidae > Euprymna > Euprymna scolopes. Next base: position 157,757,789 of record NC_136495.1, on the reverse strand, counting down.
AAGCCAGCACCCTAGAGAAAGAATACTCTAACCTCTCTCTAAAAAATGCCTGAACGCTCAATCGGTATAGGCGCCTCAGGCGATTAGTAATAAATTAAACCTTTCTCAAAGGGAAAAAGCAAATCTTGAGAAATTGGAAAGACAAGAACTCCAGTAAACTGTGAAAAAGCCATTTCAATAATGGTCCAGTTGTTGGACAGCTGTTGGTTTTGGTAAAAAGGGAAAAATTCTTGGGTAAAGTTTGCAGGCCAAAGAAAGCTTTGGTCGTGTTACAGAATTACCGTATTGACAGAGCGCGTGATTGGAACGACTACTTGAATTAAGCTATCCAAGAACTCAGAGAACATGGCGCAATCCGAGGTGAGTAAGATCGAAGGTTGTAAAGACAGCAAAGTTATATATATATATATAAAGCATTATATATATATATAATAATATAATATATATATAAAGCATTATATATATATATATATATATATATATATATATATATATATATATATATATATATCGATGTTCTTCCAGTCCAGTGTGGTTTGTCACATTTATAATCTAAACTAAAGCATTCAAATGTTTCAGCTTATATAGCAAACGTCACAAACCATATTGATGCCAAGCTCCTTCCTCCCAGTGCTATTTGGATTAGAGTCAACACCTTTAGGCCTATCCTGTTACTATATTTTTTATCCACTGCGCATGTCTTTTTAGTGCAAAATATATTTTCGGTTTGCTTCACGACAACCAGAAACGGTAAAACATATTTAAAATAAGATGACGTAGCACGTTGAATAGTAAAGTGTCAGATCGTCACACACGGAATGACGCGATGCAAAGCGTCTGAGCGTTTCAGTTACCACAAGTACAAATTATAGTATTTCAATCACCTCACAAGTATGTATGCAACTGTTGCAAAACTTTTAACTGACCTCTCTACGTGTATGTATAAAAACAACCGATTAGATCAATTACACGCATTTCAGACTGACGAGTCCTTACGGGAACGAAATACGGACAATTCTGTGTAGTTTAATTTTTTTTCTACACAGGTTTTATGGGTTTTCAAGGTCCTAAGACTAAAGGGATAAGAGTTAATTGGTATATGGTAGGCATTGAGACAATATGCCAAGTTCTAGAATCATGTTCTTTAATATTTTCGAGAAAGGTATGAATCCATGTTCCTTAGCTATAGGTGAAACTTAGTCCGGCAATTAGTTGGAGTATTTCCCGTTCAATTGATGGTAGATCTGAAGAACATAAAACTTCAAACAAGGTTAACAAACTCCCCCTTTCGCTATGATTTATGTTTGTGCAAAATTTTAAAAAAATTCAAGGCATTGTTATTGAAAAAAGCGCGAAGAAACGAACGGACAAGCGATTTGGAGGCAATTTGATCCTATAATGCCATGTATATTTTAATAATCTAATAATTAGAGCTACTCAGGTATTGAACTGAATATTAAAAATATATGCATCAAATAAATCTGCTTATAAAAGTTTATATGAATACATGAAATAATATCTATCTATCTATCTATCTATCTATCTATCTATCTATCAATCTATCTATCTATCTATCTATCTATCTATCTATCTATCTGGCCTAGTATGTATGTATGTGTGTATCTATCTATCTGTCGTTCTCTGTATGTATGTATGTATGTATGTGTGTATGTATGTCAGGTCATGTCATATGCTACTGGTACCATGTAACCCAGTACTACCTGTCTCATGGTCGGGTCACCGGCGACTAAACTAGTTCCCCCATCAGACTTATTTGGTGAGGAGGGTGGCTCTCCCTGAAGGATTAAAAACAAAACCTTCCAAAGGGCGAATGAACCCTTTTTCGGGGTCAACGGCCAACTAGCACCATGTGTATGTATGCGTGTGTTGGGGTGGAGAGGGCTCCCGTAAGCCGTGGTTAAGGCAACCTTTCTAGGAGAAGCAAATCTCTGATTTAAAAAAAATCGATAAAGCGGGAGACCAGTATCCGCATTAAGCTGGTCTGCAGTTTAACTTGTTGCTAGCTATTTTGCTCTTGCTTGTTGCTAGATCTCAACATTTTGAACCGAGAGAGAGACTTAGCTGTCGTACAAAGCTAAGACTCTGTAACATCATCTGTGTATAGATACTCCCTCATGCATTTGTCTATAAAAATGGTGCTGTGGCGATGGAAAAGTTGTGACGTGTGGAGGCTTGAAATTCTGGAAACATGTAATAATTGATCTCAATGTCCGTCTTCAGTGTCATGTCTGCTTGAGCGTGTGAATTCACCGGTAGGTCTAAAACAAAAAAGAAGTCATTTTGGGCTAAGTGTCTGAGAGAGTGGCACTCGTCTGACAAGGCGTTGCAATCATCTATCTATCTATCTATCTATCTATCTATCTATCTATCTATCTATTTTCTTTTTGTGCAGAGTCAATGCCCATTGTTTTTTTTTGTGCTAAGATCGATTATTCCTATCTAGATTGACCCATTTCGGAGAGTTGAGTTTTCTCCAGATTAAAAATCGAACGTTTGCCTAATTCTGCCCTTGTGGCAAGGAGACATAGTAAATTGAGACAATGGCCATTACTCGCCCTTCAGGCAATGATCGAAGTGTAGTATGTTTTATCTCATCAATCCCAGAAGAGCCAACAATTCTAGACTGTTCCACTCCCGAGTGCATCTTTTGGGGAGCCGGATTTTCTCCAGATTACAAATTGAGCTTTTGTCTTACTCTACCCAGGGAAGGAGTAATCATTATAGACTGTTCTAATCTAGAGTGACCCGCTTTGGGGAGCTGGATTTTCCCCGTATAAAAATCTAGCTTTTATCAACTCTTCCCTTGTGAAAAGGCAAGTAAATAGATTCAATTGGCCATCACTCGTATATCGAGCTAAAATTGAAGTATAGTATGTGCTCTTTCTTCAATTAGAGAAGGAGTAACCATTCTAAACTCTTCAAATTCTGAGTGTCCCACCGTGGGGAGCTGAATTTTTTCCACATTAAAGATCAAACTTTTATCTTATTCTGCCTATGTAGAAAGGAGGAAAAATAAGATCTGGTCTTCGGACTGAGATCCGAGTGTAGTATCTGTTCTGGTGTTGCACTTAAATTAAGTTGTCCTTACTCAATGGACGGGAAACCCTTCTATACTAAGTCAATTTTTACTTTTGCCTACTGCTAGAAGGCCCCCTTTTTGGGGAGCTGTTTTTTTCCCACATTAAAAACGACCTTGTGTCACATTTTGCTCTCGTGAGTAAGCAAATAAATACCAATAAGGACCCAATGGCCATTCTCATTGTCAGAGTGATGGAAACTTGAGTGATGCTTCGACCTTTACCCCCCCCCGTCTTCGACCGGTTCCGGTTCTAATTTCAGACGTCTATTAACAGTTTCGTATTCTGCTTAAACAGACATATAAACAGCCCAGCCGACCGGAACTTGGAGCAGTGTCACTTACATTCATTAACGGCCAACTGATAAGCATCTCTACACTTCAAGTTCCTTTGTTTGAAAGAGAAAAAAAAAAAGGAAGAAAGATCATAAAAAAGAGAGAACGGGGTCATTAGACGGGACTTTTATATTTAGTAATACTCATTAGTGACATTATCAGTCTCGTCAAAAACGTTTGCTGCCAGAAAAATTGGGGCTCATGTAAAGCGAGGAGGAAACGATCAGATGACGCCGTAGTAAATGATCTAGAACAGATTATTTCAAAATCTCAGGGAAACCTGGTGTCACTCGGGAGGTATGACTGAAAAATTAAAAGGTCGGGACTATTATTTAATCACGCAATCCCGTGTTTTCTTTAACTTTCATATATATATATATATATATATATATATATATATATATATATATATATATATATATATATATATATATATACCTTAATGCGTAAGAGGAAAGTTTTTTTTTGTTCCCTGAACTCTTACACTTTCCCGGCTAAATCTACATCTACTTTCAATATACCCCCACCCCTTACCTTTTTTTATGTGTGTGTATTTTCTTTGAGTATCTGTATCTGTATATATGGATATATATATATATATATATATATATATATATATATATATATGTGTGTGTGTGTGTGTGTGTGTGTGTGTATGCGTATATATATGTGTGTATATTTACTTTATTTTATTTTTTCATGGGACCACTCACCCCTCAATCCTTAACCCTATTTCATGTTATTCTACCCCCCACACACTTGTCTGTATCCCTTTCTTTTACGCATTCCCTAGTAATTATTATTAACATTATTATCATTATTATTAGTAGTAGGAGTGGTGGTGATATTGGAGGTAGTGGTAGTAGTATTGTTATTACTATAATTATTATCATTATTGTTATTGCCTTGTTTTTACCGTTATTATCATTACTATTATTATTATTATTATTATTATTATTATTATTATTATTATTATTATTATTATTATTATTATCATTACTATTATTATTATTATTATTATTATTATTATTATCATTACTATTATTATTATTTTTATTATTATTATTATTATTATTATTATTATTATTATTATTATTATTATTATTATTATTATTATTATTGCTGTTATTATCCCCGTCATTGCTACTATAACAGTTACCATTATCTTCATTTTCACTGTTATTCCATTAACATTAACATTTTATCACAGCTATCGGTAATATTATTTTTATTGTTTGTTTTTATTTTTATCTTTATTTTTATCTTAATTTTTATTTTTTATTTTATTTTTGTTCTTATTATTATTACTATTATTATAATTAAAATTATTATTATCATTATTATTATTATTATTATTATTATTATTATTATTATTATTATTATTATTATTATAAGTAGTAAATGTCTCCTTACTCTTCCACCTTGCCAACTCTATGTATCCTTAAACCTTTTGTATCAAGTTAAACGCACTCATAGTTATTGCCATCCTATCCTCCAACCGCCCCCTTATAATCATACTCCCTATATCATGACAGAAGAAACTTACAAATATTGCCGAATATTACCTAATCAATATTACAACCTTGCATGCCGCCCCCCCCCCCAAAAAAAATCATAAGCGATTTTATAGCCGCTATTTGCCGTTTAGGTTGCACCTGCCAAAAATAACACACCATAGATAATAGACACCCCACAAACCGTTAAAATAAATTACCACGCAGCAAAAATACACTCCCAATTTAACCCTAAAACATATACCCCTTAAACTCAACACTATGTTAAAGACCATATACAATCTTATATATCATACTATATATAACAAGCTCCTGTTTTATTTATTTAGAATTCAATAAAGCTTCCCCCAACATTCTATAATTCCTCTTAATCTTTTTCATCCCTAATGAACCTTACGCTAGACGCCGCATCTTCCCCATGCTACCTAACACCTTCTCTACTCTTCTGATGAAAAGCATTAGGCTTCGAAATGCCCTGGCATAAAGAGTCCCTTCTATCCACCAAATTTTGCTTTTATTCCATTATTCAATAAATGATCCATTCTATATCTACCAATATATAGTTTTGTGTCTTCATTTCATACTCTTGTTGTCATATATATATATATATATATATATATATATATATATATATATATATATATATATATATATATATATGAACTGTGTTTCTCGCTTTATTGCAGATCAGAAGATAACCTACCAATATATTTTTCAAATCTACATGATATTTCAAAAGTTTTTTTTACATAGGCATCACCACTTATCAAGGCCCAGAGACCACTCGAGGATAAGGGTTAAGAGTGTACAGTCGTCAATTGAACAATATAGAAATTGTTAGTAATAGAAATTCGATAAATTTGTTAACTTAAGTGGAACGGCTTATCAAGAACTTGTTTACGTTAGACTTGAAGACAATCAGATTGTAGTCAGCTGGAAAGCAGGAAAACGGAAGACAGTTCCACAGGCGTGCAGTTCTAAGAAAGAAGCTTTGTTCATGGAATCTACGTTTAGGGTTAGGCACAAATAAAGAGTGGGGAGAATTGTTGATAGTGTTTTCAGATAGACGAGTGTTTCTTGTGAAAGTTGGCGTGGGGAACCATAGATTGAAGCTCACTCGAGCACTTGCCATGAAAATTACGATAAAGCACAGACAAACTCGTAACATCTCTTCTGTGAGATAGAGGTTGTAGGGAAGTGAAAAGGACATCTCCTACGAGGCTACGAAGTCTATTTTGAACTCTATCAAGGCAGGATGAGTCCTTTCTAGCAGCTCCTGCCCAAATGTGGCAACAGTACTTCATCCTTGGACGTACCTGACTCTTATATAGATAGAGAATTGCATCAGTAGTGAGATATCTACTGGATCGATAGAAGGATCTCACAATTTTTCCAGCGGCCTTGGCAACAGATTTAATGTACGTTCCATTTCAGATTAGGAGTAAAAGGTAAAGCCCAGAAGCGTGTCAAAACACGAGGCCTCTTCAAGACAAGAGCCATTCACTGCAATTGATGCAAGATGGGGATCAGAACCTTGTTGATGTAAATTTAGAAGTTTGGTTTTAGATGCATTAAAAGTAACCAGCCACTCCTTTCCCCATTGTACCACGTGCTCAAGATCAGAGGAGAGAGAATCAGAGAGAACTTGGTCGTTTACGGTCTTATAGGCATTTATTTTTTCTTTGTTGCCATTTTCACTGCTTCTCGCTTAATTGCAGATTTATGAATTGCCCCAGAAAGGACGTTTAACTGCTACTGAAAAGCAAAGGATTGTAGCAGGTCTTACAGAGGGACTGACTCTTCTGGATTTAGCCAAGGAACTGGGAAGTGGTAAAAGAACCTTGGTTTCTTTTGTAGAGAAGCCCAACACCACATCACGAAAAGATAAGGGCAGAGGAAGGAGCATTTCCCCTCGTAATATGCGGGAAATACGCAGACAAATCAAATGGCATCAGCACCTCTATTTTTGCCAAAGTTGCCATTCGTCCGCTGTCCAGAAAGACCAGATGCAGTGTCTTGAATGAAATGACCAGGAACGTGAAGCTCATTTCCCGACCTCCCTTAAACCAAACTCATAATAAAAAAACGTATTGCGTGGGCAGAAAAATACATGAAAACAGACTTCCAACACGTTCTGTTCACAGATGAAGCTAGAGCCATACTTTATGGTCCAGATGGATGGGCTAAGGTTTCGAGTCCTACCAGAGCTGCTATCTCACATCGTGTTCGTCACCAACAAGGAGGCGGCGGCATGTTTTTGGGCGGGTATCATAGGTGATACAATGTTTTTGGGCGGGTATCATAGGTGATACAATCATAGGTGATCTTATTGAGTGACTTAATGTGTGAAACTCACAAGCCAAGCATACATACAGTTTTTAGATGAGCATTTGTCCCCTTAATTGTACGACCTGCCCTTACTTCGTCGACGTCAGCTGATTGTTTTGCACGACAATGCTCCATCGCATGCAGCAAAGGCTACGACTTCCTTCTTGGGATCAAGGGCGAAACTTTCATGAATTGGCCACCTTGTTCCCCTGAGCATTTCAGGTCAATTTTGAAGAGGTTAGGGTTTATGAAGGAAGACAACAATTTACATCAAAAGACGCCCTCTTGAATAAAATAGTTTAAGTTGCAAGTACCATAACACCTGCTCAAATCAACAGATTGATTTCATCTGTTGATAGCAAACTGCTTAAGTTAATGACAAGGAATGGTAGTTATGTTGATAAATGATTCGGTTTTGTGTTGCATATCTGGTGAATTCTTTATTACATTAAATTTATTGAATAAAATACGTTTAATAAGCAAAATTATGGTTTTATTACCTTTAAACTGTATTTGTACAAACTTGCAATAATGCGAAAAACAGTGAAAATGGCAGAAAAAAATAAATGCTATA
>NC_136495.1:157707440-157744940 GCF_053919585.1 Euprymna scolopes | reverse complement strand
CAATACTCCTTGCAATACTCCTTGCAATACTCCTTGCAATACTCCTTGCATGCGTGAATGGTGGCCTTGTAGAGATACAGGATACTCTCAGGTGTGAGTAGTCTTCTAGCTCGATAAAAAGAAACCGATCTTCTTTGCAGCAGCCTTTGCAATGTCCTCTGTATTTGTTCCAGTTCATAATGCCCGCAAATGTTCGACCAGGAATTTAAAGGAGGAATTCTCAGGTAAGGTGTTATTTCTCATGGATATAGATGGCTGGAGAAGGCCAACGGAGCTGCCTAAACATAAGTTTTTTTAATAGTCAGAATGTCCCACTTTTAGGGACGTTGGCTTGACTGTCTCCCGCCTCCCAACTTTGTGATACATATTACTACGGAAGTAAATAAAACATTTATTCACCAATTCCAAGTCTGGCGAATAACACATCGTTAATGGGCGCATCTAGAATTTTTATTCTATAAAATTATGGCGGTCAGCGAGACCGAAGACAAGAATGCCAGACACATGGAAGAATGCAAAGAAGGAAACTAGAAAAGAAAAAGATGAGGAAATTGCATGAAACTTAAGATGAAAGTACAACGGGCGGTCGTACTTCTTTGCCTGTATTTCTCGCAATATTAGGATTCTTCGGACTGCATTTCATTAAGTTATGTTGATTGAAACGTTAGAAGAAGAAATTTCCCGTCTGGAAAATGATTGACGAGACAGTAACGGAGAGAAAAAATGGGTTGTAGAAAGCATTAACATGTTCACACACACACACACACACACACACACACACACACACACACACACACACACACACACACACACACACACACACACACACACACACACACATATATATATATCAGCGAGATAAGACACTGATAGAATTCAGATGAAAAATTCTGATAGATATTACTTGAAGTAATTCTTTCAAGGTGATCCTAGCCAAAAAGGAAAAGCTCAATATTTAAGAATAGAGCAATATATAAGTTTCGTGGTTAAATTCTAAATTCTGAAAAAAACATATAGAGACATATATTCGATTTAAGAATTTATTGTTTGACAAAAGGAATATATAGAAGCTGAACATTTTGCTAACTGCATTTCATTTCCTCTGATGATATGAGCCATTGTTGAAACTCCATGGATTGGGGAAATTAAAATAACCCCTTCTATATATTCCTTTTGTCAAAAAATAAATTCTTAAATCGAATATATGTCTCTATATGTTGTTTTTTCAAAATTTAAAATTCAACCACGAAACTTATATATATATATATATATATATATATATATATATATATATATATATATATATATATATATATATATATATATATATATATATATTGCCCGCGATTGGCCAGTATTGCCCGGTCGTAAAATACGCTTAAATATGATATTTTGATTAATGCAGATTTCGTATTTATTATTATATTATATTGGATCTAATATATAGTAATGATTTAAACATTAAAAAAAAAGAAAAGAAAAAAATTACTCGTGCGCCACAACCGAGAATCGAAACCAAAACGTTTAGCTTGCGATTTACTTTTTCTTTGACGTTAACGCCTAAATTATGAAGGCATGTTTGCTGCAAAGATAAAAAGTTAAACCAGTAGCTATTACGTTACGCATGCATATTCGTAATGCTGTCGTTCGACCGTCACCTGGCAAATTCCATTTTTAAATATTTTCGCACTTTTGCACCGATTTTTCCGGCTAAAACCCAAATATAAAATTTCGCATGGGTTAAAATACCCTATATAATAAGTTTCATGTAATTTGAAATCAGCAACTAAGGTCAAAGTATTCATATGGATGTTTATTGTAGCTTTCCAACTTAAGTTGCTCTTTAGACTATTGTTCTAATCTCCTTTAAATTTATATATATATATATATATATGTATATATATATATATATATATATATATATATACATTTTGAAGCAGCCAAAATAGACAAAGCGAAGCTCAAGAGCTCAAGAGAGCATATAAGAAAAGCTAAACTTTGCTGTCCAATCATGGGGATTTTTGCATCTTAGGTGTGTGACTGGGTTCTGTTGTCCAAGGCAGGTTTTGTTAATCACATGAAAGCGCACGATGATATAAGTTCTGTTGCTATTAATTTCATCCAACTCAATGTCTGCTTAAGGTTGTGCAAGTCGCTGGCAGGACTGAATATTCATCTTCGAGCACATGGAGTTTCAGTGATCGAGGGAGTGGTACTCGTCTGACAAGACATCGCAAACATCATATAGTACATGCCATTACAGATGTCCTTTATTCATGTGGGCCGAAAGGCGCATGGTATCATAAAAAAGTGAAACACCTCAAAAGCATGTGATCTCATCCCGGCTGTGCTATTAAAAAATGCTTCGCTGAGGTTGCTCTAGTTCTCTCTAAATTTTGCAACAAATACCTTAACGAATCTTGCTTTCTTGTGTGTTTTAAAACTGCTTCTGTGGTACCAAGAATTCTGGCGAAAGAATTGATCTATTAAATTATTGCCCCATTAGCCTCCTCCCACTTTTCGCCAAAATATTTGAGTCCATAATGTATCAAGCTCTAGTCCACCACCTTACAGTTCCTAAACTTCTGACCGACCATCAATATGGATTTAGGGAAGCCCGTTCCACATCAGATATCCTAACTGTAATCTCTGAACGTATATACCACGCACTGGACAAAGCAGGGAAGGGTAGAGCGGTAGCCTTTGATATATCTAAATTGGTGATGAAAAGAGAGAAGCATAGTTATATATAATGGAGGACACCCCCTAAGAATGGATTACTGAGTCTATAAAAAGAGCGGTAAGTTGATGCTCCGGGATTCAAGATGCATTTGAGTATCAAACTCTTATTTATTACATTATACCTTTGCAAAATAAAATTGTTATAACTTACTCTGTGTGTAGTTTTATTTCAGTTGATTAATTTATAACGATTGTACCTCACCAGGGTATATCAGATTTGGAGACGAGGGAATCGAGAACGAACTCACATACAATCTATAAAAGATTTCACGATGATAAAAACCGTCCAAAATGACGAAGAAATACCAATGGAGGTATTGTATGAATCCTTTTAAATAAAACCACCATGAAAATGTCGATAGATCCAAGAGCAACCCAAATAATTAAACGTGAAAGTACGCGGAATGAGGAAAAAATATTAGTAGAAAAAGGAAGACGACTAAACGCCTACGTCTTAATCCTAAAACAAAGAAAAATAAAAGGAAAAATTTAGCTCGGGGGGGGGGGAGTGATATTGTAGAACATTCGGATACCTTCTGAGAATGGATTAGTCAGTCTATAAAAAGACACTTGCAAACGATAACCAGGGGAAAGAGAGTAATCTAATCTTGATACTCCGGCATTCAAGATACATTCGAGTGTCAAACTCTTATTTATTACATTTTATCTTTGTAAAATAAACTTGTATAACTTAATCTGTGTGCGGAATCTCAGTTCATTTGATTAATTTATAACGATTATATTCCTCCAAGGAAGATATCGATTTTAAAGCCGTTAAAAGTAAAAGGCTACTTTTACCCCTATTACACTACATGATCCAAGTTAGGAGAGAGAGAGAGAGAGAGAGAGAGAGAGAGAGAGAGAATTTATGATCTCTCTCTCTCTCTCTCTCTCTCTCTCTCTCTCTCTATATATATATATATATATATATATATATATATATATATATATATATATATACTAGCGGGGTACCCGGCGTTGCCCGGGTGTTTCGAGGTGTGTGTGGTTTTGGGTAAATCAAAACAAAAGAATAATAAAAAATTGTTGCCCCGGTGTTTGTCTCCGGGGGGAGGGAGAGTAAAAATAAATGCAATTGGCCAAAAAAAGAAAAGAAAAAAAAAAGAAAAAAAAACAAACAAACAAAAAAAAAGATGGCATCAGTAACCCTGCGGTACGTTACCCCCCCCCCAATGTAAATGAAATAAATAGAAAAATAAAGTAAAGAACGAAAAAAAAAAAAACTAAAAAAAAGATGGCATCAGTAACCCTTTGTGTTCGTTAACCCCCCCTCCAATATAAATAAAATAAAAAAATAAACAAAAGAAAAGGAAGAAATGGCTTAAGTAAACATTTGAAACGATGTAATTGAAAGTTGCGTTTCAACCGACGGAAAAAGGCCAATCCGTTTTTTTTAAAGCAAGTACGAACTCAAACCGGTGCTTACTGGTAGTGTCCCTTGTGGACGTATCCCCACCGGTGATAAATAAGTGGGCGCGGGTGAAGTATGAATGTAATAGAGGGAAAAGATTTGGTAATGCGCTGCAGTCCGTGCACATTACATTTGCATGAAATGTCTTGATTTTCAATCCTATTAAGGTCAACATCGCAGGGGAAAATGAGTTCATTTTATATATATATAATATAATATAATATAATATAATATAATATATATATATATAGATAGATAGATATAGATATAGAAGTTAGAAAAGAAGAATAGAAGAAAGAAGATAGATAGATAGATAGAGAAGAGATAGAGAAGAGATAAAGAAGAAAAGAATATATATATATATGTGTGTGTGTGTGTGTGTATGTATGTATATAATGTGTAAACAAATCGAACGGAAGCATTTGGACGATGTCAAAACTAAGCATCGTAAAATTCATTACCCACACAGCAACAGCCGTATAGCGTAATGGTGGGAAGCCTTGACCCTCAGTTGGGCGGTCAAGTTTCGGTCCTGGGTTGAGGCAGTTACCTGTCTAGCCACACTGACGAGCTGTGAAAGAACGAAACAGTACTGTATGTAGATGACTTTATATATATGTTTTTTTTTTTAAATCATGTTCATCCCTTACAAAGCATATCACCATTGGACGTAAGGGGCTACTATTTGAGGCAATGTCTAGGAAAGATTAACAACACATTTGTTTATGTTATCTTTAAACTTCTGCATATCAGTAGAGCCAGGGAAGCAGGTAGCAGGAAGGGAATTCCAAAGTCTAGCTGTTCGAGGGAAGAAACTATTAGAATAGAAAGCTTTCTGTCATTTAGGAACATCAACTGTGAAGGGGTGAAATTTTATTGCTATTATATATATATATATATATACATATATATATATATATATATATATATATATATATACAGCCTTTGAGATTTTACATGACCGGTCGTCACAGTCGATTGAAAATTTCTTGGGGCGACTAAAAGTCGTAAATCACTCGCCCGCCAGTCGATAAAATTTCTTTAAATAAAGAAACAGGAAAAACTCGTTTATTTTACGACCCTGCACAACAGCAAACATCGCCCCCCCAGTCCTAACGTGAGTACAAAACAAGATTCTCTTCAAACTTCTACTTCCACGTGCTGTACCGAAACGAACATTCTTTGTCATGCTAGAGAGACACCAGTCAGCTACCAGAACAGATCTCTCTCACAGCACTCCTAACACTGCTACTAACTGGCTACTGCCATCCGTCGCTCACCTACCCGACCATCAGCAGACGATACCCAGCCAGGCAAATTCCTTTTCAGTTCGAGAAACAATCTCGTCTTTCTTCTGCAATAAACCCCTTTTGTTGTTATTTGTTTCAAGGGGGTGTTTTGTTGTTTTTGTGATTATTAATTAAATAATTGTTATGCCCTTACATTTATTCACCTAAAAATTTATTTAACAATGACACACAACACATTATATATATATATATATATATATATATATATATATATACACACACACACACATATATATATATACATATATATATATATATATATATATATATATATATATATTACATTTATTTATACAAATATTGATGGCTACATATGTGCATACATGTTTCTGTAATCACCTGCGTTGGGGGGTTACGTCTACAGGTCAAGAATTACCATCGAAAACTGATATTTCAAGACAAAAACATTTTCTTATTTCATTTACAATATTAAATTGTAACATGGGTGGCGGTTATGCGGGGGGGGGAGAGGGTAAGTAAGGTCTTGGAAACTATCTATCCCTTCCAGGTTTTTATCTTTCCAAATACTTAACCTCTTCTTTTTGACTTCCCTTTTTTTATATTCCTTTTTATGTTTTCCTTTTGGTTTTTACGGTAAAGTACTTGAGAATTTAGTATTATGTCTGCCTTGGTCGGTGGTCAGTAACTATAGACATTCCTAATGGCCATTGAGTGCGGGCCAGAATCCTTCAATCCACATAGACATACACACTCTAGAAGCAAACATATATCTATACTCAGGAGTGGAAATACACCGCTCGGTGTATCTTACGCCCACACACACGCGCACTGAAACACAGACAATAAAGATAAAGATAAACAAGATCATAGATAAAATAAAATAAAATAAAAATAAAAATAAAAACATAGAACCTACACTTTTATGCACCCGTGTATATATACACACATACATTGACACAAAATGCTCACATACGGTTATAAAATGTTTACATGTATACTCATATACGCAGTTATATCAACACAACCAGTCATGTACACATCCGCATATTATATCCTACGACAATTATTATGCTAAGACTAATAATATTAATCATACTAACCATATTTATAATAATAATGTTAATAATATTAATAACATTAATAACACTAGCAATATCAATATTACTAACAATAATAAGATTGTCAATTGGGAGCTTTAAAACCTGTAGACTCCACCGGATACACGTCTCAATAAAGCATATATATATATATATATATATATATATATATATATATATATATATATATATATATATATATATATATATATATATATATATATAGCCAATATTAACCGTATGTATCGCTTGAAAAAACAACAATAACAAAATCTAAATTTATAAGCGATAAAAATAAACAGTATAATTAATCTAGGGATTATGGCCTAACGGTTAAGGCACCGGACTGTGGTAAACATGGTCTGAGGTTCGATCCCTAGAAACAGTTGAACTACGCTGACGAGACGTAACGACCTCGAAACACGCGTGTACGTAGATTACTGTTTGAAAAATAATAAATAAATAAAAATGTTATATACGTCCAAAACAAATAAAAAAGGGCGACTTTCTAAGTAAATAAAAAAAATGAGCTTCGAGGCGGAGCCAATATTAACCGTATGTATCGCTTGAAAAAACAACAATAACAAAATCTCTCTCTCTCTCTCTCTCTCTCTCTCTCTATATATATATATATATATATATATATATATATATACACAGTCAGACCTCTGTGTTCCATGTTTAAAAGGGTGTGTCCTCTATAGTATCAGATCTGACAGAATGGTTAATTGTAGATATAGAACGTTTCATACCCTCGAATAAATTCCAGCAAAAACCTAACAGCCAGCCGTGGTTCTCTCCAGAATGTGCATAGAAATCACTTTTTCCATTGCTTCCAACGTAGATGTACTGAGACTAAAGCCACTTTCAGAACTGCCAGCAACCACTGTAAAAGAGTAATAAAGAATGCAAGAGAGTTGTATGCTCAGTCCGTCAAGCCCAAAGTACCTGAGCAGCGGCTTGGTTCCCATCAGTTTTGGCAAATAGCAAACATAATCCTGAACAGAAGCGTGTGCTCTATCCCAACACTCATAAATGGACCTGAGGTAATCTCGTCAGCATCAGACAAAGCCAAACTCTTTGCCAAGAACTTTGCCGCTAATTCTAACCTTTGCGACCAAGGCTGCCAACCTCCAATATTTCCTCCTGTATCAGAAAACATGCTATGTGATATACAAATATATGTACGTGATGCTGCCAAGCTAATAAAAAACCTTGATTCCAGTAAAGCAACCGGCCCTGACGGTATTCCAATTATAGTACTCAAAAGAGTTCAACCAGAACTTGCGTCCATCCTTACAAAACTGTTTAAATGTTGTCTTAAGGAGAAGTGATTCCAGTCACCCTGGAAAATCTCATCAGTATGTCCCGTATTTAAGAATTCAGGCGATCGCTCATCCCCCTCTCAGTACAGGCCAATAAGTCTCCTGTGCATCATGAGTAAGTTGCTGGAATATGTGTTAAATAGAGAAGTAATCAACCATCTTAGCAAAAATAACCTTCTTAATGACACGCAATATGGTTTGCATTCTGCTAGATCTACAGCAGATGTGCTTACAGTTATATTTCATAGGATTAGCGAATCTCTCGACGGTGGCTACCTTTCTAGGACAATTGCTCTTGACATATCAAAGGCCTTTGATAGAGTATGGCATAAAGGTTTACTTCACAAGATCTCCAGCTACGGTATAGCTGGAAATGTATTCTCAATTATTAAATCATTTCTCTCTGATAGGTTCATATGAGTAATGGTTGATGGGCAGAAATCAGAAGCTCTTAGTATTAATGCTGGAGTCCTTCAGGGGTCCATCCTGGGTCCAACTCTCTTCCTGATCTATATTAATGATCTTCCAAATCACATCCTTACATCATTCGTAGACATCTATGCTGATGACACTACTATCTATGGTAGCACATCTAAGACCGTAAACGACCAAGTTCTCTCTGATTCGCCCTCCTCTTATCTTGAGCAAGTGGTACAATGAGGAAAGAGGTGGCTTGTTACTTTAACAAGCTTGTGGGCTTTACCATTACTCCTGATCTTAAATGGAACACATACATTAAATCCGTTGCCAAGGCTGCTGGAAAAAAGGTGGGATCCTTCTATCGATCCAGTAGATATCTCACTGCTGATGCAATTCTCTATATAAGAGCCAGGTAAATCCAAGGATGGAGTACTGTTTCCACATCTGGGCAGGAGCTGCTAGAAAGGACTTATCCTGCCTTGATAGAGTTCAAAATAGACTTCGTAGCTTTGTGGGGGATGTCCTTTTCTCTTCCTTGCAACTTCTATCTCACAGAAGAGATGTTGCGAGTTTGTCTCTACTCTATCGTTATTTTCATGGCAAGTGCTCGGCTGAGCTCCATTCTATGGTCCCCCTCACCAAACTATCACAACACTCGTCTAGTAGAAAACACTATCACTAATTTCCTCCACTGTTTATCTGTGCCTAAACCTAAACGTAGATTCCATGAACAAAGCTTCTTTCTTAGAACTGCAGGCTTATGAAATTGTTTTCCGTTTTTCTTCTTTCCAGCTGACTACAATATGGTTGTCTTCAAGTCTAACGTAAACAAGTTTTTGATGGGCCGTTCCATATAAGTTAATAAATTTACCGAATCTCCATTACTGACGGTTACTATATTGTCCAATTTCTACTGTACACTCTTTAACACTTATCCTCGTGTGGCCTCTTGGCCTTTATGTGGTGATTCCTATGTAAAAAACAAAAGCAAAAGAAACTACATAATTCTTTTAATCAACCCCCAGCGGTATAGTTATATTACTCGCCCCTACCCGCTTGTTTCTTTTTCGTAAGTTGTACATTTTTTTACTACATAAAAATTTATCGTGAATTCAGCTTTAAGTCATAGTTACGACCTCACTCATCCTCTTTTAACTTAGAGTTCTTTAAGTGCATGTATTCTGAAATATATATATATATATATATATATATTATTTAATATAACTACTTCATTTACTCCCATAAATTAATATACGAAAGTATAAATTTATGTGTAAACTTTAAGTATTTACTTCAACAGTGCTCAATACGTAGGTAGAGCTAATTAGTTAGTTATAAAATACATATGGCTATTAAGCTACACTTATGCCCGAAGAATTCTAGAGTGGATGAAACGCTGAATATTCAGTGTAGCTTAATCGCTATACATATTTTATAACTTACTATTATTTAATATATATAAATATATATATATATATATAAATATATATATATATATATAATGTGTGCGTTTGTGTGTTTTCTGCTAGTCTGCGTTTACAATTACAGTAGACATGATAAATCATATTTTAATGACAGTTTTACGAACTTGTAATTATTAAGCTATGTCTGATAACATCCTACACACACACTCACACGCACTCACACACACACACACTCTCACACACTCATACAAACACGCACACACTAACACACGCACACACACGAACTCACACACACTCACATACCCACGCACTCACACACACACACTCTTACACACTCATACAAACACGCACACACTCACACACGCACACACATGCACTCACACACTCACACCCACTCACACACACTCACACACACACACACACACACACACACACGCACTGACACACACTCACACACACTCACACACACGCACTCACACACACACACTCACACACAAACTCACACACACACTCACACCCACACACCCACACACGCACACTCACACCCACGCACTCACACACACTCACACACACTCACACACACACGCACTCAATCACGCACTAACACACGCGCACTCACACACACCATCACACACACTCAAGTACCTACGCACTCACACACTCACACACACTCACACACACGCACTCACACACGCACTCACACACACACGCACTCACACACACACTCACACACACTCACGTACCCACGCACTCACGCACTCACACACACTCACACACACTCACACACATGCACTCACACACGCACTCACACACACACGCACTCACACACACACTCACACACACTCACGTACCTACGCACTCACACACTCACACACACTCACACACACGCACTCACACACGCACTCACACACACACGCACTCACACACACACACACTCACACACACTCACGTACCTACGCACTCACACACACGCACTCACACACACGCACTCACACACACGCACTCACACACACACTCACACACACACGCACTCACACACACAGTCACACACACTCACGTACTCACGCACTCACAGACTCACACACGCTCACATACACACGCACTCACACACACACACACACACACACACTCACACACACGCACTAACACAAACACGTACTCACACTAACACACTAACACACTAACATACACACACACATACACACTCACACACACACATGAGACTGTGGTGGGAAATAACAGATAAGTAACCACAACCAAAAGTTTTTCAGTGCAATTTCGCAATTTACCATTTTTTTGCATACATGAAAAGCGTTTTCTTTTTTGTTTCCATTCTGGTCTTTTTCCAGTAACGTTTTAACGTTCTTTCCTTCTTTAGCCTTTCAGGTTCGAGCCTGCCTACCCTAGCTATTTTTTTTTTGGGGGGGGGGGTGTCACACGAGCACTCGCTGCTATTCTGATTGAAAGAATAGTAAGTTTGATTGATTTATTTTTATAGGGAGGTTTTTGCTTGTGGGGAAGTTGCCACCTTGTTCTTCCGTTCATTTTCTGGGGCTGTTCAATGTCCTTAGCATGTCCACCCGGGTATCCATGCTATTTTATTATATAAATCTCAAACGTCAGTTTGTGTGTGTGTTTGTATGTCTGCTAAAACTTTTCATCAGCCGCGCCAGACCGGGTCAAAACCGGTACCATCTGAAATAGCGATGCCCCAGACGCTTAATATGTGAAAATTAGAAAAAATTATTGATTCTGTGGTGGCCAAGTGGACCATTTCTTGCAAGGAAGGTTACTTTTCGCGTCGTGATTTTTGCAAGTCACGCACGCGTATCAAACTACAACTATGTTTGAAAACATTATTTTGCAGGATCAGGACGTCATAAATCTATTATATAAAGAGCAAATGTTTGTGTGTTTTTGTGTGTTTGTATGTCGCTAAAAAATTGTCGTATACATCGTAAAGGGCCAAATATGGTATCGTTAGAAATAGCGATCTCTCGGACAAAAAATATCGAAAAAATGGGGGGTGGGGTGAAATCGTCCATTATTTCAGGTAGAAATATCGTTTTGTTTGAAGGAAGGATTTGATAAAAATCTTGCTTTCGACGCGTTTTTCAAACTGCACATGCGAGAATTTCGTAACGTTTTTTCGTTTTAAACTTATGAAGGCCAATCGATCACGCGTTTCCTTTCTGATTTAAATTATTCCAATTTATTTCTTTTAGTTTTTGCTTACAAAATTTTGCTTCCGTTTTCGCTCCTGTCCCGTTTTTTTTTTTAATTTCTTCGACCGAACAACGTCGCCCCCTTGCCTCCGTTATCACAACCGGGCAACGCTCCCTCCCCGCTGTCACAATTTTTTTAATGACCGGCCAACGCCGAGCACTCCCGCTAGTCTATCATATAAATGGCAGTTGTATGTGTGTATGTTTGTGTGTCTGACTAAAACAAAAATTGGCGAAACAAATAACCACAAAGTTGATATTTTTGATCAACGTTTCCTCAGGTAAATAAATTTTAGAAAACATTTTTAGAAATCTCAATGTAGAAAAGGAAAAAAATTATGTTTTGACTTTAAATTTAATTTCCAGTCAGATTTTGCTCTTACAAAAGGGAAGTGATATTTGCTTATGCCGACCTATTCCTCAAGGAATATATAAAAACGAGCTGCTCTTTGTATATGTATGCTTGTGTATGGCCGGAAATAGGAATGGTCTAAGTGGAGAAAAAAGAAAGAGAGAGAAAAAGAAAGAGAGAGAGAGGGAGGGAGAGAGAGAGAGAGAGAGAGAGAGAGAGAGAGAGGGGAGGAAAACCGGATGACGGAGAAAGAGAGATTGATAGAGAAGAGATAAAAGTTTTAATAGAAGTAGGTTACAATCGGGCAACACCGGGTAGGTTTACTAGTTGTATATAAAGAAATCAAATATCTATTACTAGCAGGGTGACCCGGCGTTGCCCGGGATTGAATGTTTCACACTCCCATATTTTTACTGTCATCAAAAACGGTAGAACTGATCATTTTCAATCAATTCGATTGATTGCTCTAATTAGGGACCCAACGCGGTGCATCGCAGATGGCTTGAATTAAAGTTTAAAATGCAAACGTCAAGTATCATGCTTCGATTGTGCTCTAAACAGAAACATTCATTTCGAATGTGCCTCTGTCATATCAAAGAACCTGCAGTTGATTTTATATGTCGGCTTGTGTGGTAATACACTTTCTTAAATGCACTAGCGGTGTTAGACTGTATAAAGCGTTAACTTTGGTCAAAATCGTATTTTTCTTTTATAGAATTATTTCGATAATCGATTATTGGTATTTATCGAAGACATTCTGGTTCAAAACCTATATCAGAACAATGCCTAGCACATGACGTACCTTCATGTGAAATTTTCAAAGAAATTGACCCAACCATTTTCAAATCAATAAGAAACGAACTCACAAACTCACAGACAAAGTTCCTAAGTAGCGATAGAAATTTTCAATATTGGTTGAATTGTATTATTAATCTTTCGATATGTCCGTTCTAATCAAGGTTTCTCCATGGCGAAAGGGTTCTGTTAATAAACCGCTTCATTAATTCTCACCGAGAATGGAAGCATTGGCAGAAAATCTATCTTTCAGGTTCGACGAAGAAGGTAGAGGCGTATCATGAGGATATGAAATACTGAAGATTCGTTCACGTTTCCTTCTGTTTTTAATAATGTAGCTTGGCTGAATCCCAGACGAAAAGAACGCTACTTGAAACTATGGCCTCACTTTTGAAATCAATAAACTAATATAAAGAAATAACACAACTTCGATCGATAAGCCGTCCGCAGGTTTATCGATTGAAGAACCAATAAATTTAAGTGACTCCTTTGGGAGACGCCATTTTCTTATTTCATGTAGAAATTTGGAACAAAATGAAAGAAGGTAAGAGAAATGAAAAAGAATGAATGTATTTTGAGATGATGAGAAACGAAGATTAAATTAATTTGTCTGAGAATAAGTGATATGACATTTGTTGTTTGTGTGACTATTTTTATTTCTGTGTATTCGTTTATTTTATTCTTTCGACGGTGTTTATAATGGAGGATATATTTCCCTATGCTCCAGCGGAAGAAGAACAAAAATGACAGGAAGAAAAAAAAGAAAGAAGCGAAAGAAGAGAAAAACAAGTATAATAAAAACGAAGAAAAAACAAACAAGCAAAAAGGAGTAAAATAAACAAAAAACGAACAAAAAACAACAAAAAACAACAAAAAAACAACAAAAATTATAAAATCCGAACAAGAAAAAACAAAAACCGAACAATAAAACGAAAAAAAAAGCAAATTGAACAAAAAACGAACAAATAAACAAACAAACAAACAAAAACCATGAAAACCAAGAAAAAACAACCAAAAACAAGAAATAAAACGAAGAAAAAATTGAAAAAAAAAACGAAAAGAAAAAAAACGAACAAAAACAAAAACGAAACATAAAACGAACAAAAAACAACAAAAAAAAGCTCTCAAAAAATGAAAAACAAAAGAAAAAAACGAACAAAAAAAAACGAAAAATAAAAACGAACAAAAAAAAACGAACAAAAAAAACGAACAAAAAAAAAACGAACAGAAGAAAATAAGAAAATAAGAGGAAAAGAATCGAGAAGAGAGAGAAACACAAACAACAACAACAACAAACAGCAAAAACAAACAACAAAAACAACAACAACAACAAACAACAAAAACATGAAGAGGAAGAAACAAAAAACCCGGAGAAGACGAAGAAGAAGAGAAAAAAAAGAAGATAGTGTGAAAGAGAGAGAGAAAGAGAGAGAGAGAGAGAGAGAGAGAGAGAGAGAGAGAGAGAGAGAGAGAGAGAGAGAGAACAAGTAATAATAAAATAAGGAAAAAGAAAGAAGAATATCAATAAAGATGTCTGCGTTCAATAACCAATTAGTCAAAGCGACGTTATAAATTGATTGGTGGGGCAATATTAAATAGACTCGAGATATTTCTTGCATTGTCTCTTGAAAGTTCGACCTCGCAAAATGCTGAACAGTTGAATGGTTTCATTCATTTCAGCTTTCACTAATTTTCTTCGAATGTAATCGATCGACAAGAAGCCATAAAAAAATGTGTGCACACTCACACATAGTTTGCATGATAAAAATTATGCGGTGCTCTACGTCACAATTTCCGCGCTTATTTAAAATGATCTTATTTAAAAAAATTATCAAGAAATAAATTGTCGTATCATTAATTGAACTATTGAGCTATTTTAGTTTAATATCCTCCACTTAGAATTTATTTATAAAAAAAAAAAAAATCGTGGTTCGCAGAGTATAGGTGTGTTCAAAAAGTATACAGACTGGGAATATATATGCATATATGTTTACACACACACACACACACACAATCACAAACACACAAACACATGTATATAGGCATGTATACTTATACATTATTGTGAATAGGCACAGATGGAAAAGTCCAGTCTGTGAGTTTAACCAAAAAGACAGCAATTTGAAGAATAAGTAGAGAAAGGTACGCATGCAGTTGACTTAGTTAATTCAAGGGTGTGTGGGGGCTTGACCCAATAATAAAGCCAGTTCAACGCTGTGAAGTGAGGGAGGGTGATGATCTGGTTGTCATGAAAAATTATCGCTGTAATCTAATAATTGGGGCGAAATAAGTAGAAAGTCTTATATAATAAAGTAATGTTGATTTTCTTCTCCAATTCCGCAGTTGCAATAGTTTTTTTATTAAAGTGTATAAATATATTGCTCTGTCGTCCACTTCAGCACTATGACAACAGTAAAAAGAGGAAAAAGTTAGGTTAGTGTGATAGAACCGATGTTTACATTTTCATTTTCTTTGCAAGAATTTTGTACTTAAACAGTAATTTGTAAAATATCATAGGTTTTGTTTATTCTTTGTAAGAACGTGGTAATACAAACCGTAAAGAATGGAAGAGAGAGAGAGAGATTGAGAGAGAGAGAGAGAGAGAGATTGAGAGAGAGAGACCCATATGCTATACTGACAAAGAGAGGTCAGCCAAGTAAAAAGTAATGCTAGACAAAAGCTCGATGAAAAGAAAATTAAATACACAATAAATGATGGAAATAAAAGACGATAATAAATTAATATATTTACACTAATATTAATATTGGTTAATATTAGTTAATATTGGTTAATATTGGTTAATATTTATTAATACGAGGGTGAGGACTTTTATGGCAATCTCTTCTCACGCGTTTACAAAAACCTTCAATTTTAAGATTCCTCGTGTCCGCCGGGCAAGTTCAGCTCCCTCGTTTATGAGATTTCTATGAAAGAGCTATTCGCAACGGTTCCCACTCGTACGCAATAGTTCCCCTTATCAGGAGAAATTATTTTGACGGCGCTAATTTTTACAGAAGTTATCGCCGTACTTTCACAAACAACGCCTAGTATTCCAAAACTAACCCATTTGGTAATGATTAGGCAGCACGTTGCTTAACTTCGGTAATCTAACGGTGCTTAGTGTAATGGCGACGATTGTTGAGAGTCACCATTTCGGGTTTTTATTCAATAAATTTTTTCTTTCACGCATTTTTGATTAATATATTCTCATTTTCATATCAAAATGTCATTAAACCAGATTTGTCTATATTTGCATTTTGTTTAATTCTGCCCCTTTCCCTTTTCTGATGAGAAGCATTTAGCTTCGAAATGATATGTTCTAAAGAGCTTTTCTTTTTTTCCCTTAACTTTTACTTATTTTCCTGATGATATAATAAAGTTATATATAACATATTTCTCATTTTTTATTTTAATATTATATAACTATATAAATTAATACACGTGGAATATATATATATATATATATATATATATATATATATATATATATATATATATATATATATATATTTATTTATTTATTTGCCAGTGGTGAAAAAACCGGACTAGAGTGCTCAATGTGTAGTCAGAGCAGTATATAGGAAATTTATTACTGTGAGTCCAGAATGAGTTTACAAATTGTTTCAGCTAGAGGAAAATCCTCAAAGAGAGGAAAAAACCAACTAGCATCGTCAGAATTCATAGATGGACTAAGTTATAAAGTCAAATAAAAATGGAAAGATCGTAGATAAAGGGGAGTTAGAAAAGAAGGGGGAGTGGTGGGGAGAGGACGTTGGAGTTTAAAGTAGTAGGAGTGTATTAAAAAAAGAGAGGGGTTTATAATTAAATATTAATTATGTGTAAATTCTTATATACGTGTTTTTTAACGGTTTAAACTCTCCCCACCACCCCCTTCTTTTCTAACTCCCCTTTATCTACGATCTTTCCATTTTTATTTGACTTTATAACTTAGTCCATCTATGAATTCTGATGATGCTAGTTGGATTTTTCCTCTCTTTGAGGATTTTCCTCTAGCTTAAACAATTTGTAAACTCATTCTGGACTCACAGTAATAAATTTTCTATATATATACATATATAATTATTCAGAATAGTGAAATACAATAAATCTACTGGTGTGCAAATCCAGTGACTAGACGCCTTACAAAATATTATTCCATTACAGGATTTAGCATACACTTTCAATTTGAAGTTCAATATCCTTTTTTTGCAGCATCAATATCCAATTTCCCTTATTCTATCTAGCTAAAATGATTTTAAAACTTTAAAACACATTTAATTTAATTCTCTACGTTTATTACCTTTAGCAAATGAGGTGCAAACATTTTATAATATTTGCTAATATTTTTCCTCCGAGGAGATATATAAACATCGAAAAGTCATGGGTTAAGGAAATATATTTTACTATACTGTATTCTTTGTCTTGCATACAACAAAATTTCTATATTTGAAATTTAACTTTTGAATCACAAATTTTAAATTCCTAAATTATAGTATATATATATATATATATATATATATATATATATATATATATATATATATATATATATGTGTGTGTGTGTGTGTGTGAGTATATATATAACACATACTATATATATGTATATATATATATAACATACATACTATATATATATAACACATACTATATATATAACATACTATATATATATATATATATATATATATGTATGTATAGTATGTGTGTTATTTTATGTTTTGGGCTAGGACAACAGCATATTCTTTTAATTGTTTTGACTCTCGAGTGTGTATCTGTTGATATCTTATATGCTTTTATATAGAGTGATGTGGTTCTCGGTTGATTAACTGGGTCAGAAACGCCATCAACAAAACTGTCATGCTATGTTAGTGACTTTGAACTCGTTTGAACACTCTCGACTGCTTATTGTTGTGCCGGCATTTGGTAATTATGTTTATATTTACATTTCCTTTAATTCTCGTGGTAATTGTTAGTTGCTCAGAGATAACGTCTTAGCAAATGAAGTCAAAGTTCACTTTGTAGCTGGGTTCGAATCTTCCGACCAGAAAGAATTGTTACTTCCTGCACTGATTGTTGCGTTAGCATGAAACACTAGTGGCAGATAACTGAAAGGAATATGGGACGTGAAAACAGACCACTGTAATACCCATAAATTAGGAACACTAGGGACTGTTCATATATAATGCAAAAACAAAAATATCAGCAAAAACCTTCGTGGTAGATTGATTGTTTTTGTTTTACAGCATCTCAACCCTTTTCAGGTTATTTAATGCAGAATCTAGTGAATTTGAAGAACGATTTTTTGATAGAGTATATTTGTTTTTTTTAATTTTTATTTATTTTTTTTTTTAAATCGGTTTCTATTTAACCCATAGTTGGGACCCTAACGGGTACTACCACTCCGGGTCAGAGTGGACCTGGGAGCAATGGTAATTAAAGGGTGGCTCCATACTCCCCAAGGCCCGCAAGCTGGGGCCTCACCATCGGATATAGTTTAAGGTCATATCCAGGACCTGCGAGATAGAGATAAGGAGAGTACAATCAAAGTATGTGCAGTGAAAGGTGTGCTTATAACAGTATATCTGCACGTGCGTGTGTCTATATTTCTAGCGCACTCATACTTATGAATACAGATACACATTCAGCCATCGAATATAACGTACATACACGCACGTGTCTAGACATATATACACATACACACATATGTATCTCTGTATTATTAATAGTATGTGTTTTGTATATGAGTATTTTTCTTGTCTGCTATATAGTAAAGTTTCTGATCAGCGATATTATCAAATAACAACACACACCGGACACGAAGTTATTCGTGCGCCAATACATCGGATCAACGGTTAGAATAAACAGATCATTGTTGACCCCGGACACGTGTGAAAACATTCAGTTCGTTTTTGACACTGAAATCTGATCTTCAAAGCTAGGAAAAATGTGAATTATTACAGGTGCGTTTCTGTCTACTATTGCGGTATGGATCACTTTGCGTCATAGTGGTAGCACCTGTTAGCGTCCCGTCTAAGGATAAAAAATAGTTACTCGACTGAGCTCAAATCCTTTGTTCCTTCCAGTAAAAGATTCATAACAAAGACCGTTAAGCAATAACTAATGGTAAAAATTATATTTATTCCCCTGTGTAACTGATGGAAAACAGGGAAATCGTGTGTGTGTGTGTGTGTGTGTGTGTGTGTGAGAGAGAGAGAGAGAGAGAGAGAGAGAGAGAGAGAGAGAGAGAGAGAGAGAGAGATTGGTCTGGACAAGGAGCCCGACTAGATAGATATAGATAAATGCTAACTACAAGGTGGAACGATAAAATTCTAACCTTGAAAAAAAAAACATTACAGATTTATTTAAAAACTTTTATTGAAAAAAAAAAATGATTTCCAGTAACTTGATTATGTACTAGAGCTGACATGCATCCAATGTAGCCTTCAGCCTCAATCACTGCCTCGATACGGGTCTGGAACTGGAAACACACCTTTTCCACAAGCGTCGGCTGCAGTTCGGCGAGTACTCGACAGATAGCGGCGATCGGGATGGCTTTGATGTTGTTGGAGATCATGTTGGAGATCATGTTGGAGATCATGTTGGAGATATTCTCTATGTATAACTAAACAAAGTAGTCAAGCGGGTTCAAGTCGGAGGAGGAGGGGGCGTTTGAGAGAAGGGTACAAAGTCGTAGCACTCCTTCTGAAGTCCAGCCTGTGCCTCTTTGGACTTGTGGGCGGCGCCGAGTCTTGCTGCCAGACCCAGGGTCTGTCAACAGCCACCTGGTTGCACCAAGTGACCATCACGCTCTTCAGCACAACCAGGTACACTTTGGTGTTGACTAAAGTCGACTTCGAAGATGTGAATGGCATGCTGTTGAAACCACATCAAAGACTATAACCGTGACCGGAAAATTCATTGAGCTATGCCTTCCAGCGTTCAACCGTTCGGATTTACATTTTGAGCGTGTTGGCAATGGTCCTGTTGTATATAGGTTCGGTAGAGCATTAGTTATACAGCGGCGCATCTCCAATCTCGCTCGTTAAATATTGTGTCACTTTCAGACATGATAGAAGGCTCCTACCGCTGTTGGGATCTGTACACAACTAGTAGATGGTCTGCAATAAAAAAGAAAACCGTTTTTCATCAAACGGAAATGGAATCATGTCGTATTTTATAAGGCGACAATTTTTATCGTTGCACTCTGTAGAGATAAACGGCATTTTCATGAACAAAGTTTCTTTCCAAGAATTATCCATCAGCGGAACGAAATACCACAGGGCTGTTACTCAGTTGACAATAACACATTATGACCCGTGTGTTAGTGGATAACGTAGTTGGTAACATTCAACTGTAAGTTCCACTTTTCTGAAGGTTGAAAATTCAATCCTTAATACGCGACAATCAAAATTCAATTGCGAATTATTAAGGCCTTCTACGCAGTCATGGCTGACGAAACGAGAATATAGTAGCCCTGTGGATTAAATAAAGGGATCCGGTCGAAATTCCGTGTAAATTCCGAAGTTCGACAGAAAGATTCCCGAGTTCGACAAGATACACTTGAATATGTCGGAAACGTTATGAAAACAAAAACACGAGAACAATAGTCCGAATAATATAGGCTGTTCAAAAAGTGACTGAAGGGTTGAAGGTTTGAAGGGTTGCCATTTTTCCATTCATGATTATTTTTTTCTGTTTCAGATATTTTAATTTTGGAAATTAATTATCGATAAGTATAGAATTGAACAACGTAAGTTGTGAAATTGTTTTACCGAAATTAGGGGTCAATTGTTTTGACTCAAACAGCTTATCAAAGAGCAATGTCAAATGGCCACGTCGTTTCCAGACTTGACTAGCTCTGACTTTTACTTGTGGGGATATCTAAAAGAAAGAGTCTATGTTAACAAACCCTAAACCCTACAAGAATTGAAGGAAAACATCAGTAACGAAACAAGAGAGTTAAATTGCAATCCAGAGATTCTGCAATCTGTCATGAATAATGTTTTGGAAAGAACACAAATATGCAAAGCTGGAAATGGGCAACATTTAAAAGACATTATTTTTCATGAATAAAAATTGTTTGAATTTTGCATTTTTTAAAAATGTCTTAGTCAGATTGTGGTAAAATTGCAGAAAGATATAAAAAATCAAGAATCTATTTAAGTTCTAAAAACTTTCAGTTACTTTTTGGACATCATGTATAAATAATACCGACTGCAACATAGTCGCTGTCAAGTTTAATGTAAACAAATCTTTGCTTAGTCATCCTCTTAAATACAAAATTTTGTCTAGCATTCCTCCAGGTGTTTATCTTATAATTCACAAAAATCAAAACCCCATAAACTCTGATCCTCGAGTGGCCTTTGTACTTTGATGAGCGAAGAATCGTCAGTAAATAAAAATGTGTAAGTAAAAATAAAAATTTCTCTCAGACACAACACTAAAATGCTTTTGAAACCCTTGCGCAAGGTTCCCGTATTTACCTCAGCCTACCACTCCGAAATCCATATTTCTCAACCATGCCTAATCCTTATTCTCTCTATTTCATTTTCTAATCATGCGAACTGCCACTAGACGGTTATTCGTAGAAGCCAAACTCTACTCAGTTAAATGAACGGCTCTCGTCTGGAGGAAGTACCCTGCTGTAATTGATCTTTACATTTGACCTAAAATTGATAAATACATCAGATCCGTTGCCAAAGCCGCTGGAGAAAATAGTTGAATCATTCTATCACCCCAGAAAGTATCTCACTCCAGATGCAATTCTCTACCTACACATGAGTCGAAAACACCCGAGGATAGAATACTGTTGCAACATCTGCAGGTGAACTGCTTAGAGCACCCCTTTCTGCATTGACAGGGTATTAAATCGTGAGTGATGTTTTTTGTTTCTCCTCCCTAGTCCCGCTTTCTCTCAGAATAAACTTTGCGAGTTTGTCTCTGCTTTACCATTATTTCCATGGCAAGTGCTCGACTGAGCTTTAACCTATTGCCCCCTCCAATAAAAACAAAAACAACATATGCAACAAATAATTGTCAATATTTTCCTTTACTCTCTATCAGTGTCTAAAATTGAACGAAAATTCTATGGAAAATTTTTTCTAGATTTGTCCATCTGAGAAAAACAATACCTCGGGTCTGCTGACTATAACATGGTCGTTTTCAAATTTAATGCAATTAAGTTCTTGTTGAGTCGTACTTTTACATAATCAAAGCTACCCAAGCTTCGCCAGTATTGATTATCACTGTGTTGCTTACCGAACAATTGAATGACCTTGATACGCGGTGACCCCCCTCCCCAGTAAAAAAATCTCAATTTGGAAATCTTGTACAGTTGGTAGTCACTAATTAATTACCACTATTTCCGGATGCACTCTTGATCTGCCAAGGCCAAATCAATAAACCCAGACTATTTTATCTTTTGCATTTTTTATAAATTTATACTTTTATTAATACACTAGCAAGCCGCCCAGCATTGCCCGGTCGTAAAATACGCTTAAATGTGGTATTTTTTCATTAATGCAAATTTCGTATTTATTATTATATTAGACCCAATATATAGTAATGATTTAAAAAGTAAAAAAAAAAAAAAAATGACTCGTGCGCCACCACCGAGAATCGAAACCAAAACGTGTAGCTTACGATTCACTTTTTCCTTTGACGTTAATGCCTGGCCTATGAATACATGTTTTCTGCAATCTAAAAATTAAAACGTGAACCAATAGCTATTACGTTATGCGTGCATATTCGTAACGCTATCGTTCGACCTTTACTTGGAAAATTCTATTTTTTTTTATACTCACACATTTGCACCGATTTTCCCCGGCGAAAACCCAAATATAAGTTTCGCATGAGTTTAATATCCTATATATTAGGTTTCATGTCTGAAAACCAAAAACTGACAGAGGAGTTTGGTAGGCAAATTTTTAAAAACAAATATATATATACGTAAGCATATATGTATATATATACATATACAAGTTTTGTGTTTACTATAAGCTTTTTACGCAAATATTATGCAAGTATAAATCATGTAGAATATCTGCATGAATATAATTACACGTAATAGTTAACTGAAGATGATCATTCCATAAGAAAACCGAAAAAACTAATAGGGAATTAATTAAACTGAATTTAAAAAAAAAATATGCAAATTAGCTAGATCTTTTGCAGATGAATGCAATTCCACGACCCATATATAACAGAGTCGTATTTTATTTTTAAATAAATAGAAGAAAAGGTTTTTAATATGAATATCAATGCACAAAGAATAAAGGAATATAGATATGACAAAAACTACCAATCAAAACGGGAAAATGTCCAAAGTAAATAGCATTTCAGGAATGTAGCGACAAACATTAACTAATAATAAACTAAAAAATAGAGAATAGAAAAATCAGGAAGCAAATGAATAAGATGACATTTTTTTCTCGAAACCAACATCAACAAAGTTTCATTATATGTCCTGCAGGCCTGGCAGGCAGAGAAAAGGCTCCAGGCGTTTCCGCTAATAGTGGCGATAGAAAGCCGCAAAGAAAATTCACTTTGGTCTTAGTAACAGAACTCAGCTGTTGAGAAAGTTGCGTTTGTGTGTGTGTGTGTGTGTGTGTGTGTGAGGGGGCTGCTCCATTCGCCTTCACAGAGATGGTTTGACGCACAAATGTGTCGAAAAGATCGGCATATTTTGATGGATTGCGATTTATTCTTGTATGCCCTGGATTTTTTTTTTAATGAGCGTTAATTTTGTTTTATTTGATTTATTCGAACTACAGTTATTATCTGCGATGTTATTCTAACAATGTTCCCGTCGATGTAATATTCGACCTTCTTCAGATGCGTGTTGTCGAACTGTGTATTTCATATAACATTAGCGTATAAGCGATGCTCTTTGTGTAAACAAATCGAGCTTAGGTATTTCGGACGATGTCAAAACATCGTTAAACTCACGACTCACTCAGCAGCCGCCGATAGCGTAGTGGTTAGGATCCTTGACTGTCGTACAGACGATCGGGTTTCAATCCTGGCTTGAGGTAGTTGCCTGTCTAGCCGTACTGTATGTAGATGACTTATATATATAAATATAGTCATCCACATGCAGTACTGTTTCGCCGTTTCACAGCTATATACAGGGTGATCCCCCCAAAACGGGCCCCGTGTACACTTTATGTGATATCTTTATTATTTATTCACCGATTGCCCTTATTTTACAGGACACGGAAGAATCAACGCCCGTGAGAACACCAAGACTAGAAGACAGGCTCGTTTAAGAAAACCCAGGACAGTTTCATGCATCAGTTCGAATGTGAAAAGTCTCCAACCAAAAGCAGAATTCAGAACTGGGTGGACCACTTCGAGAAGTATGGGACCGTGGAGAACCTCAACGCTGCCAGAGAGAACCGTCCAAGCCACTCAGGACGTCCCAAGAAGCGAACAGCCGAGGTGGTCGAAAGCGTCTCTCCAGCAGAGTCCGCTCCGTGCGTAAGCGAAGTCAGTCCCTCGGTATGTCCCGTGAGACTTGCAGGAAAGTGCTGGTGAACGATATCAGGGCTTACTCATACAGAATACAGACGCTGCAGACCCTTACAGCCTCAGACAAGAAGCAGAGGAGGGCTATGGCAGTCAAGATGCTCGAGAAGATCGAGGAGACACCAAGTTTCCTTAACCTCCTTTGAACCTCAGATGAAGCCCACTTCCATCTTGATGGAAAGGCGAACTCCAAGACAAATGTCTTCTGGGAGTCCTCCAGACCCAATGAAGTAACCACCAAGCCCCTGCACTCTCCTAAGTGCACGGTGTGGGCTGCAATCTCGGCCAGAAGCATCATCGGACCAATCTTCATCGAAGAATCTGGCGCAGCAGTGACAGTCACCAAGGAACCATATGTGGAGGTCCTCAAAACCTTCAAGAATAAGCTCCAGATCATCTACCCGTCGCTCATGAGCAAGTTCTGGTTCCAGCAGGACGGAGCAAGTTTTCACCCCTCAAACCTGTCCCGAGATTGGCTGAAAGAGAACTTGGGAGGCCGAGTGATCAGTCTCAAGACTGATTTTGAGTGAGCACCCCATAGCTCGGACCTAAGCCCCCCAGATTTTTTTCTTTGGGGCTATCTTAATGGCAGAGTCTACGCAGGGAAACCCAAACCATCACGGAACCCAAGGAAACCGTCTGGGAGGAGATGAGAGCCATTACCAATTCGGTCTGTAAGAACGTTATGGACAACTTCGTGCTGCGCCTCAAGAAATGCACGGAGCTAAATGGAGGCCATCTAGAACATATGCTGTAGACCGGAGAAAAAAAAAAAGGCCAAAGACCCTAGTGTTTTGATGTGATGTTTTGAATATAATAAACTAGTTATGACCAAAGTTTCATTTAATTCGAATAAAACACTAAGAAACGGGGCCTAATTAGAGTTGGGGGGCCCGTTTTTTTTGGGCCACCCTGTGTATATAAGAGACGTTCCGTAAGTAATACCTTATATTCTTCAACTAGACCAAACGAATCAGAGGGGATTGCAAATTGCATTTTAAGATGCATTCAAAATCTGAAAGTTTCATCTCTCTGTTACAGATATTGACAGTGTGAGACTACAAAAACTCCCATCATAGATGTGCGTCAGAACCAGAGATGCGACATTTAATTCCTTCATGCAGAAAAAATTGAACCGATAAACATACACCAGCGCCTGTTGAACGTTTACGAAGCCGATGTAGTTAGGGGATGGGTTCGTCGATTTCAGAATAGTGACAGAAATATGAATGACGAAGCGCACTCCGAGGTATCAAAAGAGGCTGGCAAACTGAGAATGGTGGTGACTATATAGAAAAATAAATTTTGTACAAAATGTCGTTTGTTTTAATGGTACCATTCTCATCTCTGTAGCTCTTCAACGTTTTAGTTTTTAGGTCATACTTTTGAAACGACCCTCGTATATTTTGTCTTGAACTCTTTAGTTAATTTAAAAGGAGAGATTGTTCACTTTCTGTCAGCCCGATCGGATAAAAGTCTCATGTAATGTGAATACGTGGCGCAAGGGATAAAGTGTTAGGCAACTTAATTCTAAATGATAGTGCTCTAGAGGTTGAAGGGTCAATCCTCAATATAGATTATACTAAGTAAGATGAAATTAAAAAGTATTTAACATAATTAACCGAATATCTGGCAAAATGGAATAAACCTATTCCTATCAATTGAATAAAAAAGATTTAAAAGTCCTTATAAATTCCCGAGTTCGACAAGATGCACCTGAAAAAGGCCGGAGTTCAAATCGACCCAAAGGTTGTGAGATTAAAATTCAAGATAAGAGGAGTTGCAGTTTTGCAGTTACGCCCGGCTAATTCTAAAATAAATTCGACAACTCTACAAGGTTCATATCAGGATATTACGAATTATTGAAGTTTTAAAATATTTATATATTATTAAATATTTTACACACATTTTTATTCATTTATTGTATTTATTTGCTTCCCCACCAAAGTAAATTAGGCACAAGGCCGTTTTTAATGTGGGGTAAAAACCAGCTCCCCTAAAAGTAGGCAAGAAAGGAGCACTCTGGTTACCAAAAATAATAATTGTCTCAGTATAGAAGGTTTCCCCTCCATTGACTGGGACAAATTATCTTAAGTGCAGCATCTGCAGAACAGATACTACACTTTGATCCCGGTCCAGAGGCCGAGAACAACAGGGTATTTATTTGCTCCCCCATCGAGAAAATTAGGCACAAGGCCGATTTTTTATTTGAGGAGTGAAGAGGAAATAGGGACCAACTCCACAGGGAGTAGGGGAACTAGATAGTGACAATTGGTATGAAGGGTTTCGCTTACATTGACCAAGGTCTTATATGTGGGGCTTCTCCCACATATGGTCTTTGCTGCAG
This sequence comes from Euprymna scolopes, assembly GCF_053919585.1. Classification (NCBI taxonomy): domain Eukaryota; kingdom Metazoa; phylum Mollusca; class Cephalopoda; order Sepiida; family Sepiolidae; genus Euprymna; species Euprymna scolopes. Next base: position 157,717,987 of record NC_136495.1, on the reverse strand, counting down.
TATCTGCCGGAACAGATACTACACTTTGATCCAGGCCCGAAGGTCAAGAACAACAGGGTATTTATTTGCTCCCCCACCGAGCAAATTAGGCAAAAGGCTGATTTTTTTATGTGAGGAGTGAAGGGTAAATAGGGATCAACTCCCCGGGGAGTAGGGGAGCTGGATAGTGACAATTGGTATGAAGGGTTTCCCCTATATTGACCAAGGTCTTATATGTGGGGTTGCCCCCACATATGGTCTTTGCTTGCAGAACATGAACAAAAAACATAGGCACAAGGCCAACTCAAAAGGAGGGGCAGATGGGGTCGTTGGTCATGCTTGTCACTCTAGAACTAAACAAAAGTTTCTCTTAGCTAGAATCTTCTTTAACCATAATACCGCATTCGCCCTTTCGTACTTGGGGACGTCCTACTTGGCAGCCAATTGTTTAAAACATTTTTTTATTTCCGTGTAAAAACAAAAAAGATAACAATAACAAAGGCAAACCTCTTTTCTATTCATATCAAATTTTGAGACTGCGAGAGAAGGGCCACGAATTATTAAAAGCATAAGACAACAATACACTTTCTAAAAATTGGTTATTTTTAAAATTTGTGTTTTATTTTGTACTAGCGGGGGTACCCGGCGTTGCCCGGGTGTTTAAAGGTGTGTTTTTGGGTAAATCAAAACAAAAGAATCGTTGTTGAAGCAGTAACAAAAAGATGTTTGAATTTATTTAAGTATTAAGAATTGGCAGATGCCCGTACTTGATGAGTTAATGAGGTAAACTTTCACTGCGGGGCAGTATTTTATTTACTGCGGGGCAGTTTTCTTTTTGTTTTATTATACGAAAAAGCCGAATCCACACGCGGCGATCGAAAAATGTGGAATATTTACCTTTTCAATACGGGCAAATTAAATAGACAGGCGACCCCGTTTTTAAGACGTAGATCTTATCATTTAGACATGATATAAAAAGTTTTAAGAAGGAGCGACCCAATCGAGAAGGCCGAGGGAAAAAAACCCTTTTTCAGACATACACGAAAACGCACACACACACACACAAACACACAAACCAACATTTTCGCTTTTATATATATATAGATATAAAAATGTATATTTGTCCGTTTACTTTATTTAATCAAGTTTTACGTGGTTCATTACTTCAGATTTTGTTGGTGTTTCTGTTAATACAACAATACACCTTCTAAAAATTGTTTCGTTTTTCTGATAAATAGAAAGTTATAAATATATTAAAAATATATTTTGTTCGTTTTCTTTATTTAATCAAGTGTTTACGTCAAATTCGTTTAATATAATTTCCTGAACAAAATAGCAATTTGACGGCGTACAATCCTGATATGAACCTTCTAGAGTTGTCGAACTTAGCGTAACTACAAAACTGGCAGAACAGTGTGTGTGAATAATTAAAAATGATGTTTCAGCTGTACATGAATATTCGAAATAGAAACGGAAAGGCATATAACGTAAGAAAGGGCAAATGATAAAATAATTGCCGAAAGAAATGGAATGATGTAAATGACCTTACTCCTGATCTGAAATAGAACACGTACATCAAGTATGTTGCCAAGGTCGCTGTGAAAATGGTGGGATCCTTCTACCGCTCTATGCAATTCTTTATCTATATAAAAGACAAGTACGTCCAAGGATGGGATACTGTTGCCACATCTGGGAAGGAGCTGCAAAAAAACAGCCTATCCTGCCTTGACAGAGTACAAAATAAACTTCGTGGCTTAGTGGGGGATGCCCTTTTCTCTTCCCTGCAACCTTTCTCCCACAGAAGAGACGTCGTGAGTCTGTCTTTGTTTTGTCGTTATTTCCATGGCAAGGGCTCCCCTTGCCACTCTTTCACGATAAACACCCGTCTAGCTGAAATCACTGTCAATAATTTTCCGCACTCTTTATCTATGCATAAATCAAAACGTAGATTCCATGAACAAAGCTTCTTTCTTAGAAGTGCACGCCCGTGGAACTCTCTTTCGGTTGCCTGTTTCCCACCTGACCACAACTTGGATATCTTCAAGTCCAACATAAACAAATTCCTGATGAACCGCCCCCTTAAGTAAGACACTTTATCAAATCTCCAATACTAAGGATTTCTACGATGCTATCCCATTGATTACTGTACACGCAATAACCCTTATCCTCGAGTGGCCTCCGGGCCTTGATAGGTTGTGACCACCATGTAAAAAAGATGATTAAGAGAGAGGGGCAGAAGACAGAGAGGAATTATTCATCATCATCATCATCATCATTGTCGTCGTCGTCGTCGTCATCATCATCATCATCATTTCTGTCCGTAGGGCAACTATGTGGTAGTTTATTTTAGAGTGGGTCGGAAGGTGATAGCGTAAAAAAAGGACAAATGATAATAGAAGTCCTAAGGGGAATGGAATTATATGAATAAGTGAGAAAGAGAGAGAGGGAAAGTAAGATAGATAGATAGATAGATAGATAGATAGATAGAGAGAGAGAGAGAGAGAGAGAGAGAGAGAGAGAGAGAACAAAGATCATTCCCATCATCATCTTTGTCCGTAGACCATCTATGTGTCTAGCTATAGATAATTGGCAACGTGTAGATGCTGATCTTAGTTTTCAAGGTGATGTTTTGTGATTAACCCTTCATCCCCTTCGGTGTATCCACGCACAATTACCTCCCCTTTTAACACAAGAAAAATGGCGACCTAATTTACGAGCGTTGATTGAAATAGCCCCAATCGAATGAACAAAGAAAGAAAAGAATAACAAAAAATAAGGGAGCTAATGTCGAAGCTTCTGGCATAGTAAAAAAAGGCCAGTTCGTTTAATGAGGCAATGATCGATGCGAAAGGTTAATTACTTGCGTAGGGGTTACTTTAATTCAGGATCAACTTATAGGAAAAGGTTTAATATCACACAGCGCCTCATATATTTAGTTGTGCTCTTAGCAAGGGTGTTTTTAATCAATACTGCCTCTAAGAAGGAAAGAAAATGACACATTTAAGGAGAAAGCTGTACAAAGTAAAGCATTCTAGCATTTTAATAATAAAAGATTTTTATAATCGCTTGTATTTCGTATTCTAGGGATTATTCGGCTATTGTTATCATCTCGAGTGTTATTCGCACAATGTTTCGGTCGATGTAACCTCCAACCATCTTCAGGTGTGTCTTGTCGAATTCGGAAATCATTCTGTTGAACTACGGGGCTATCAGGCTCTCATTTCTGTCCACAACGTCCCGTGGCATAGTGGATAAAGTACTTATTAAAAATTCAATCTTCTGAACGTCGAAGGTTCAATCCTCAATGCGGCAACACTCAAAATACATTTGCGAGTTACTTAGGACTTCTACTTTGTCATAGCTGAAGGAACGAGAACATCCAACCCCCGCGTATTAAGCAAAGGAATCCGTTCGAAATTCTGTACAGATTCCTGAGTTCGACAAAAAGATTCCTGAGTTCGACAAGATACACCCGAAGAAGATCGGAAGTTACGTCGACCGAAACGCTGCGTGAATAAAAATCAAGATGAGAACAGTAGACCGAATTATCCAAATGATATTAATTACTAATCCTCATCTCGAAAATCTAAAAACCGTTTGTATTGATCGAATATACAAGAAAGAGCCGGCATCTTCGATTGGAATGAACACTTCATATAATTATGATGCATGTTACAAGTTTCTAATATAATTATAATAGAACATAATATAATATAATGATAATATAATAATATAATATAATATAATATAATATAATATAATAGAACATAATATAATATAATAATATAATAATATAATAATATAATATAATAATATAATATAATAGAACATAATATAATATAATAATATAATAATAATATAATATAATAATATAATATAATATAATATAATAATATAATATAATATAATATAATAATATAATATAATATAATAATATAATATAATATAATATAATAATATAATATAATAATATAATATAATATAATATAATAATATAATATAATATAATAATATAATATAATAATATAATATAATATAATATAATAATATAATATAATATAATATAATAATATAATATAATATAATAATATAATATAATATAATATAATAATATAATATAATATAATATAATATAATAATATAATATAATAATATAATATAATATAATATAATATAATATAATAATATAATATAATAATATAATATAATATAATAATATAATATAATAATATAATATAATATAATAATATAATATAATATAATAATATAATATAATATAATAATATAATATAATAATATAATATAATAATATAATATAATATAATATAATAATATAATATAATATAATAATATAATATAATAATATAATATAATAATATAATATAATAATATAATATAATAATATAATATAATATAATATAATAATATAATATAATATAATAATATAATATAATAATATAATATAATAATATAATATAATATAATATAATAATATAATATAATATAATATAATAATATAATATAATATAATATAATATAATAATATAATATAATAATATAATATAATATAATATAATAATATAATATAATATAATAATATAATATAATAATATAATATAATATAATAATATAATATAATAATATAATATAATAATATAATATAATATAATAATATAATATAATATAATAATATAATATAATAATATAATATAATAATATAATATAATATAATATAATAATATAATATAATATAATATAATAATATAATATAATATAATATAATAATATAATATAATATAATATAATAAACTTATAATATTATATTATAATTATATAATATATTATATATTATTATATTATATATTATTATTATTATTATTATTAAATAATAATAATAATAATAATAATAATAATAATAATAATAATAATAATAATAATAATATACAATATAATAATAATATAATATAATATTTAATTATAATATAATATTATAAGTTTCTAGCTCTCGATTTGTAAAGCATGAAGTTTGTCACAAAAAAGATTTAGTAAAATTTTTTATCCAAGCGAATGAAAGTTTACACACACACACATATATATATTTAAGAATAAAATTATCCAACAATCAGCGGGTATGGAACCTGTGATTATAAGTTCTAAAAGATATTACTGACCGTAATATTCTATAAGTACTATCACACCTAAATAAGAATTGCTCGATATACAAGATAGAGCAAATAAATTATTTTTATTTATATATTTTTTTCGAAGATCCACCAGACCTATATATAAATAACTTTTTTACCGGACCCATTATATAAACAAAGGAAAATTGCTCCAGGAAAATGCCTAATTCGGATCATTACATTGTGATGTGGATTACTCAAGATACAGTTTGGATCATTTTACCACACTGCTATCAAAGACATTCACTTCGGATTTTATCATGCAATTTGGATGTTAACTTTTATATCCTTTTCTTTAACTTCCCTTACTCTATGACTTTTAATTACTCAATCAATTTTTAATTGTCATTTTCCATGTTTTAATGACTAGCAAATAAGGTGTATATGCATTATAACTATTGCTAGTATTTTCTTCTCTGAAGAGATAGTAGACATCGAAATCCCATAGGATAAGGAGTTATAATTTTTCTAATGTATTCTTTGTCTTACATAGAATAATAAAATCTTTGGATCTGAAACTCAAACATTTCAAGTCATAAATTTTAAATTCATTGAAAAACTAAACATTTTTTATTATATATATATATATATATATATATATATATATATATATATATATATATATATATATATATATATATAGTGGAGATGGTAATTAATAAAAACTGAAGAAAGTGCTCAATACCGTTGTAGAGCAGATATTCGTTTTTATTTTTTATTACCGTATCTTTCTGTTAAGTTACATTATTGTTTCAGCTACTTGGCCGTTTGTTTTGACCGTCTGTAGCTTCCTCAGACTTTTACAGAAATGTTCGCTCTCTCATCCCGAAATAGCGAACATTTCTGTAAAAGTCTGGGGAAGCTACAGACGGCCAAAAAACGGTCAAGTAGCTGAAACAGTAATGTAACTTAACAGAAAGATACGGCAATAAAAAATAAAACGTATATATATATATATATATATATATATATATATATATATATATATATATATATATATATATACTGAACTCCAATCTCTGCCCCCTCTCGCCAATCTTTCACGAAAAACACCCGTCTAGCTGAATCCACTGTGAAAAATTTCCCCCACTCTTTGTCTGTGCCTAAATCAAAACGTGGATTCCATGAACAAAGCTTCTTTCTTAGAACTGCACGCATGTGGAACTCTGTTCCGTCTGCCTGCTTCCCACCTGACTACAACTTGGATGTCTTCAAGTCCAACGTTAACAAATTCCTAATGAACCGCCTCCTTAAACACCTCATCAAATCTCCACACTAACGTACTGTACTTGCAATAACCCTTATCCCTGAGTGGCTTCCGGGCCTTGATAAGTGGTGACCACCGTGTAAAAAAAAAAAAAAAAAATACACATATGTGTTTATAGCCCTCCCGTAAAAAAGATTAAAAATAATCACGTAAAAAGAATTTTTGTAATAATAAAACATTTACATAATGTGATGCAGTTAAAGAAAGATTTTCACCGGGAAGAATCATTTTCCCAAACCCGACGGTCTTCTATCATTCAAACATTTGTAAACTCATAAAAATAATGGAGTAATATATTTGAATTTTTTTAGGAACACATGAATTGATTTTCGAAATTCTCAGCTTCAAATATAATTTTGAAAATAATAAAATAATAAATATTAGTAGATGGTTTCATCCTTTTAATGGAAAATACGAAAGTAAGTTATCGTGTTCTAACCGTGTTTTTATAGTTGATTTTTTTTATAAATATAATTCATATGTCTTCTGGAAGTTATAAACTCAGTTTTCCTTTTCATTTGAATATCCTCTCCCTCTCTTTCTATCTCACACTTTTTTATTCCTATAAAATCTATTTCACTCCTCCTATTACCGTCGCCCTTCTCTCTATTCGGCTTCTTTATTTATGTTATAGTTTCCGCTAATTCAAATAATAAAACCAAACAAGTCTCTTATTGCTTGAAATGTTGACTCTGTTCCTTTACATATAAAGCCATAATAGGCTTGCGCTAATAAGTAATAATCCGAAGTGTGTGGTTTTAAAGAAAAACGGCACAAAACTAAAAAAACACTGCTATTAGGTCACATCTGCCCTCCTTGACCCCAGGTGCACCAAATGGTTTCCATTCAATTGCGTTCTCTTCTTGTCGACATTTCACATGGCAGCAAAGAATGTTGTTTATTTTGAAGAACTGAGAAACGCATCGATCCTATTGTTTATTCAAATCTTTCGAAACAATTTGGTGCGAATGGAATAATATTGTATAAACAGATGTAGACATTTTTCTATGATTGTCCCTTGCGTACATACACATACGTACACATACACACACACATACACACGCAGATATGTATATTTATAGATCACACACGTGTGTACACACAGTTTATGTTTTTTTATGAATATATATAAACATCTCGCTCACTTTCACGCAACCTTACCCTAATATATATATATATATATATATATATATATATATATATATATATATATATATATATATATATACACTTGGCGTTGCTCGGTCGTACAATACGCTAAAACATGATATTTTAATTCATGCAAATTGCATATGTATTATTATAGAATCCATCCTCTATTGAATATTATATACTATGAGGAATTATTTGCCCGGTAGACTAATTAGCAATATATATATATATATATATATATATATATATATATATATATATATATACTAGCATTTCAGCCCGCCGTTGCCCGGGTGTTTGGATGTGTATGTTGAGCAAAAAAAAAAAGTGGTAGTAGGAAGGCAGGCTCGAACCCGTACCGCAAAGGACGAAAAGAACGGGGTAAAACCTAAAGTTTATGCTGTTATGATCACCGCCAAACCGGAAGCGACATTTTTTAAAAGTAAGGCTAGACAATCTAAAGGAGAGGATAACTTTAAAAAATATCGGCGAAAAAAGTGACCATCCACCCTGTAGAAAAGTGCCTAGTTGAAGGGGAAGATATTAATGTTTTTAGCCAATTTTTCGATATTTGTTGTATGAAAGGTCGAACTTAAAAACGATACTGATCTTGGTAAAATCCGTTGCCTCTATTGAAAGTTTAAGGCAGGCATGCAAACATACATACATACATACATTTATATATTGGTAACAAAAAATTTTCGACCCAAACTGATGAAAAAGCTTGCCCTATCTCTGAATACCCTTTATATAAAATTTCAAATATTTAGAACAGAAATTGTCTGAGTAATTTGGAAGAGACCGCAGAGGTCAATTTTTTAAAAACTTTGACCCCTATTATGACCCCTTAAAATTTATAGTTTCGGGCTCAAATCACTTTATTAAGTTAGATCCAGGTTCAAGGAACCTATATCTAAAATTTCAAGTGTCTAGACCCAAAATTGTCGGAGGAGTTTGGTAGAGTTCTTAAAGGTCAAATCGTTGAAATTTGACCCGTTAACAGCCAAATTTCTGGCTGACACCCGTCACATCGATTTTCCCAAATCTCAGTACCCGGTATTTCAAATTTCGAGTCTATGGACTAAAAATTGACAAAGTTATTGCGTAGGGAAATGTACACAGACAGACAGACACGTTCACTTTTATATATATATATATATATATATATATTGCTAATTAGTCTATATATATAAAATAAATAAATAAAATAATGATAATGTCGTTCATCAAATTCCGTCTGTGTTTGTTTATAACATTATGTCAGCTGATATTTTGGCTTGACGATCTTAAAAATACTCTTTCTTCTCTTATAGATAAAAGAAATTTTACAGGGGTTTATTTTACCTTACACCAGCCAAGGTCACATCGGTGTAACGTAAAATATTCCGCTGTAAAAAATCTTTTTATCTTTAAGAGAAGAAAGATTATTTTTAAGATCGGATTTTTTTCGATTTTCGATATTTATTGAATGAATTTTTGTAGAAAACATATCTAAGAACATTGCCATAAATATAAATTAGCTTTGTGTGAAATTTGAAAAAGATAGGCTCAGCCGTTTCGGAACCTATGAGGAAGGGATTTATACACCCAAATTAATTTTTATATAATAATAATAATAATAATAATAATAATAATAATAATAATAATAATAATATATATATATATATATATATATATATATATATATATATTATTATCATTATTATTATTATTATTATTATTATTATTATTATTATATAAATATATATATATATATATATATATATATATATATATATATATATATATTACAACCATTACAGTAAATACCGCCTTAAAGTTCCATTTTATTTTGCAGACTTTATTCAAAAGTCTAAGGTCGTTAATAAATGTATGTGTTCTTATGACATTAGTTTACTTGTGTCTCGATTTTAGAGACTATAGATACCTGTACAGATTTTCTTTATATCATTGCCAGATATCGACTCCTCCCATTTCTGAAAACATATTTGTTGAGCTGATGAAATGTGCAACTACATCTGTTGAATTCAGTTTCAGTTTCAACGATGTAATGTATCGCAAATAAAAGGCGAGTCCATGGCTCAGTCCTGGGGCCGATTATGCTAAATATTTTCGTGGGTTTCCATGAAGAACAATTATTAGTCTATGTTCGATATGTGGACAACACATTTTGCCTTTTCAATAATTAGAGGCATTTCATTTTTTCTCACTTCATAAAATGCATCTCGCGTTACAATATACTTATGAAGGAGAGCGTAATTCGTTTCCTTGATGTATTGCTAACATAAATCACCACCTACTAACCTTACATTAATATACCCTAAACCTATATTCATGGGACTGTATACACGCTGGGATTCATTTTGACCTCCAAAACGTAAGATCAATTTAATTTGGACCCTAACACATTCTGCCCTTGTGATTTGCTCAAAATCCAAATTGGATGAGAAATGTAAATAATTATTGCTACCCTATTCAAGAATTGGTACCCTCTAGATGTGATTAGGTCAGTTATGCAAAGAAAAATAGTTCTCTGTAACTAAAATTCAAACAGTTAATAAATATCCAATATATCTACGTTTACCGTGGTTGGGGACAGTAAGTGAGAAATTCGCAAAGAAATTTGCTCAACGGTGCAATAATGTTATTTTGTTTCAAATGTGCGTGTTGTGTTCTCTATGAAAACGTTAATGCCATTCTCTCGAAAAAATGTTCTACCCCACAATAATAATAATAATAATAATAATAATAATAATAATAATAATAATAATAATAATAATAATGTAATTTACAATTTTGCATATAGTTGTAGTGCCAATTATGTCGGTCGAACGACATTGAGATTGGATGAAAGAGTCCAACAGCACGTACTTATAAAAATCAGAAATGGGACATACCGAGCAACAGACGGACTTGCCAACACAAACAGGTCTTCAAACACTGACATCTTATTAAAACCCCGTCAT
>NC_136495.1:157699940-157702440 GCF_053919585.1 Euprymna scolopes | reverse complement strand
ACTATTTTGGCAGTATGTTTTGGATCATTATCCTGTTGAAGGACCCAGTTTGGTCCTAAATGGAGCTTCTCCGCATCCTGTCTAATGTTTTTTCTGGAGTATCTCCAAATATTGCTCCTTCTTCATGGTTCCATCTATCTTGACCAAACTACCTGGACCACTAGCCGAAAAGGAGCCCCAAAACATTAGGCTACCACCACCATGTTTCACCGTGGGTATGGTGTTCTTTGGGTTGTAAGCTTCTCCTTTCTTCCTCCAAACGTAAGAAGCATCCATATGGCCAAACAATTCAATTTTTGTTTCGTGAGTCCACAAAATACTTGAGAAAACGGACTCTGGAGAATTCACATGGTTCCTAGTAAACTTTAGACGTGCTGCAAGGTGTTTTCCGGTGTGCAATGGAGTCCTTCTTGGTCTTCTTCCTTTCAGACCATTTTCATGCAGAGTCCTTTGCAATGTTTGCCTTGATATTTTTATGCCAGAAGACTCCAGATTTTCTAAAATGTCCTTAGTAGTGGTGGTTGGATTTGCATTAACACTTCTTACAATATTCCTGGTGGCTCTAGCAGACAGTTTCCTTTTCCTTCCTCTACCAATCAAGTTGTTTGTTGTGTGGTGGCTCTGGAATTTTTTGATGATGCTCTGTACTGTTGCTGTAGGGACCTCAAATTTCTTGGAAATTGACTTTTAACCTAAACCATCCTTATGTGAATTCGCAATTTTAGTCCTAAGATCATTACTAAGCTCTTTTTTCTTCCCCATTCTAATAATTTTTATTCTTTTATTGGTTTTCAGTTGATATCATTTTAATTTCTGATAAAATGCAAAAAAACGAAATGAAATTAATCAAAGGTTGTATAAAAGCATTCAAAATAAGAATCAAACAGGAAACAAACAGTCAGAAACTCGATTAATACTGAAAAAATAAGGGGGTATGATTAATTTTGAACATTGCAGATTTTATAAATAGCTGTATATTTCTTTTATTACAAGTATCCCGAGATTTTAAGATGACGAAAATGATCAGAAGAGGTTTATTAAGAATATGTATCAATATGGACGTAAACAATAAATTCTAACAAAGTTACACCTAATAAACTCAATTTTCAAGGGGGGGTATGAATAATATCGGGCACAACTGTATATATATATATATATATATATATATATACATATATAAGCCAGAAGAGTCCTAGAGTGGATGAAACGTGGAATATTCAGTATAGCTTAATCGCCATATATATTTTATAACTTACTAACTAGCTCTACCTACGTATTGAGTACTTTTGAAGTAAATACTTACAGTTTACGTATAAATTTATACTTTCGTATATTAATTTTATATGGGTAAATGAAGTAGTTATATATATATGTGTGTGTGTGTATATATGTATGTGTGTGTATGGGTGAGTGTGAGTGTGTGTGTGTGTGTGTGTTACTGTTTTATCTGCTTTGTTACACATGTTCCGGTTACCGAATCCTATCAACGATCAGATAGTATCATCAGACTTGACAGAATATAACGATCGAATAATATAATCAGATTTTACAGAATATATATATATATATATATATATATATATATATATATATATAGTATACGATTGTTTCATAGACGGTGTACTGTTTATTTTGATATAACCTCTCATTAACAAATATATCGATTATTATTTTGGTGAAAGTATGAATATATCTAAATAAACGTGATATCATCAAACGATCGTACAAAATCCCTGGTTATGTTCTGTCTTGTTTTCTTTCTCTCCAACTCTTTTCCTCTCTCTCGCTCTCTCTCTATATAGGCGTATTTATATCTATGCGTATATTATCTCATATATCTACATAGAATTTATGTATCATAGTATTTACTTATCAGTAGTAAGTTTGGAAAATATATATTGATATTAAACTACACAGAATTTCCACGCTTCATTATTAAAATTTTTCTCTCCTTTCTCTCTCTCTCTCTCTCTCTCTCTCTCTCTCTCTCTATATATATATATATATATATATATATATATGTATATATATATATATATGTATATATATATATATTTTCAAAACCAACTATATATATATATAGTTTGTTTTGAAAATATATATGCCAATTTAGCTACACAGAATTTTCCACGTTGCATCCTCATGACAATTAGCAGGCAATAACCTGATGACTCCTCTAGAGGATAAAGCGCGGAAAATTTTGTGTAGCTTAATTACCACATATATTTTAAATACTTACTGCCTAGTCATACTTACTTATCGTTTACTGTCGAAGTAAATACTGAAAATATTTACACAAAATTTCATGTAGATGCATGTAATAATAATAATGACATATATAAAATATAATAATAATATTAATAATATACATACATATATTGACTATAGTTTGCTTGAAGCATTGTGTGTGATCTGTATGCAAAGGAGTATTAGAATTCTATTACATTGCAAAAAACAAAACAAAACGGAAATTTGTTAATATTGAGAAGGAAGACGCAAA
>NC_136495.1:157619940-157694940 GCF_053919585.1 Euprymna scolopes | reverse complement strand
ACTTGGAAACGTCCTCAACATCGACCAAAGAAGCGGTTCAATGACTGCAAAAAAAAAAAAAAAAAAGAAGCTTTCAAGGTTCTTCTTCAGAACTAGGAAACCCTGGCAAAATGCCGGCCCGAATGGAGAAAGCTAGTTAGAGATGGATCTGAAATTTTTGCCAAGAAAAGGATCAATCATGCTGAATTCAAGAGAAACCTTCGGAAAGGCAATATGTCGGTTTCGCCCATTGAATTGAACAGTTGGAAATGTGAGGCTGTAATCGTGTGCGCCTCTCAAAGGCAGCTTACATTAACCACAAAAAACCAGAAGAAGCAAAATAACAGAGGCAGAAGTAAAACATATGTGCGGCAGAATGTGCAAGCCTGTACTGGGCTGAAAAGTCATCTTCGGGCCCACGGATGTGATTTGGGTGTTGCTGACGATTAACCAGAAAACTATGACGAGGTTGGTGGGGAGCATGTATATTCTGTGCAATTATTTTCATGCAATCATTTTGAAAGGTTAAATTATACGTATACTTTTTAATGTACGGCATAATCACGTTGACACACCGGTTTTCGTCTGTTGACCGAAATGAAGCAACGTTGAGCCTTGCTAGTACCAGATGAGTTAGGAATTCTAGGCGCCGTATGTGCTCTGCGCTTATCTCAGCATTGTTCCAGTCGTCCTGAACCTCCACTTTTCACTGGTATGCAACAATATCAATTCAGGAGAGGTGTAGCTGGATATTGCGCAACTCTTGCCACAAAAAAAATCCATCCTTACAGTGTGTATCCATAGTCTGTCAAAACGTAAGGAAGCTACTATCACACCATCTTTTTGGAAAATGTTTGTATATTTTTATGTCTTAAATGTTTCTAGTTATGCGTTTCTATTTTATAAATTTTCTAATTTAGATTGTTTAAACGATTGAACCATTAATTGATTGATTGTTGTTGGTTGCTTTGCTTTATTCTTGTTTGGACAGGTACAGTCGTTTTGGTAGAATGTCTTTCTGACTTAAATTGCTTATTTTTGACGTTTCTGAATTTTTGAGATGAGGATTGGTATCCCTATTTATCATTCATCGGACTACTGTTCTCATCTTGCGTGTGATTTTCATAACGTTTCGGTCGATGTAACCTGCGACCTTCTTCATGTGTTTCTTGTCAAACTCGGGAATGTTTCTGTCTATCTCCGGAATTTGGACGGAATTTCGAGCGGAACACTTTATTTACTTCACGTAGGTACTGTGCTCTTGTTCCGTCAACCATGACTAGGTAAAGATCCTAAGTAATTCGCAAATGTATTTTAAATAAAGGGTTCCCCTCGAAATTCCGGCCAAATTCCCGAGTCCGACAGAAACATTCCCGAGTTCGAATAGAAGGAATAAGAATTCACCAGACCAACACATCTACGCAAGACCACCATGACGAAATATTTGGAGAAATATGGAACTTTAACGGACAGCTATTAACTATGCTTCTTGTATCTCTTGGAGATTAAAACTACTACATTAAGTAGTTACGCCGATTCGATGGACCTGTTCCTCATGTTCATAAATGAGAAAGTATGTATTCAATTTTCTAGGCCTGGCTTGTTCATAAAAACATAAATTAGATGGCCTTTATAATCGAACTTCAAGAAATTTAAAGTTTTAAGGTTGACTCTTGAAACTACAGTTCCCAGTGAAGCAATCCTTTAATTTAATGTAAACCCAAGGGCCTTTTGTTCACCGAACTATTACGCTTTCCTGGCTTATTCTAAATGTACTTTTTTTAATCTGTATTTTTTTATCTGTGTTTTTTGAATCTGTGTTTGTATATATGGATATATGTATGCATATGCGTATATATATATACATACATATATATATATATATATATATATATATATATATGTATATATATATATATTCTTTATTTTACTTTATTTTGTACGGGCCCATTTACCTATCACTTCTCAACCCTATTTCCTGCCACTCTGACCCCTCCCCACTTGTCTGTATCCCTCCTTTTTCGCCCTCTAATAATTAGTATTAACAGTATTTTCATTATTATTATTAGTAGTAGTGATGCTGATGTTGGAGGTAGTAGTAGAAGTATTGTTGCTACCACTTTTATTATTATCATTATTATTACTGCTTTGTTTTCTAACGCTTTTACTATTGTTATTATTATTGTTTTTATTATTATTATTATTATTATTATTATTATTATTATTATTATTATTATTATTATTATAATCATCATTATAATTGCTGTTATTATAATTACCCTCATTATTACCCCCATCATTGCTACCATATCCGCTACCATTATCTCCATTTTCACTGTTATTAACACAACTATTGGTAATATTATTTTTTAATGTTTATCTTTAATTTTGTCTTTATCTTTATTTTCATCTTTATTGTTACTACTATTATTATAATTGTCATTACTATGATCTTTCGTACTATTATAATTACCCTACTATTATTTGGTACATTTTTACCACTCTCATAAGTAATAATGGTTTTCTTGCTCCCCCACTTTGACATCAATATGTATACTTATACTTTTGCATCAAGTTATAGCACTCATAGTTATTGCCACCCTAATTTCCGACCGCCCCCTTATGATCATACTCCCTATATCATAACAGTAGAAACTTATAAATATATTACCGCATATTACCTTTCAGTTTTACAACCTTGCATACCCCCCACCCCAAATTATAAGCGATTTTATAGCCGCCATTTGCCGTTTAGGTGGCACCAATTAAAAAATTACCCACTCCATAGAAAATAGACACCCCACAAACCGTTAAAATAAATTACCACGCAGCAACAATACACCCACAATTTAACCCTAACACATATACCCCTTAATCTCAACACTATGTTAAAGACCATATACAATCTTATATATCATACTATATATATAATAAGTTTCTCCTTATTTATTTAGAATTCAATAAAGCTTCCCCCAACATTCTATAATTCCGCTTTATCTTTTTCGTCCCTAATGAACCTTACGCTAGACGCCGTATCTTCCACATGCTACCTAGCACCTTCTCTACTCTTCTGATGAGAAGCAATTGGCTTCGAAATGCCCTGGCATAAAGAGTCCCTTCTATCTCCCAAATTTTGCCTGTATTCCATTATCAAATAAATGATCCATTCTATATCTACAAATATATAGTTTTGTGTCTTCATTTCATACTTTTATTGTCCTATTGTATAAGCTCCAATAATAATTGTTGAGCTTGGCATTATCCGGATAAGTCCCCTTTGGTGAAATTGAACTTTCTCTTTTCCTTTTACATTAATCTCTCTCTCTCCCTCTCCCTCTCCCTCTCCCTCTCCCTCTCTCTCACTCTCTCTCACCCATATAGTAATAAATTGACCCGAAGAAACATTTTTTTAACAAGACAAAATATAAAAATATATTCAAAACTATGAGCACAAGTTAACATTCTAAAATGAATGCATGAAAATGATACCCCATAAATATTAGACAAACAAGGTGGGCTCCCTCTATCGTACTAGAAATTAAAATTGTTGTGATCGCGGTCGCAAACTATTCAAGCATTTATTAAAAAAAAAAAAAGTTTTCGTAAAATCCAGTTATGAGCTAAAAAGAAAAGTAAAATGGCCACTTCGCCTGCTTATATATTGGCGGGTTTCGCAGAACAACGTGAAATCTCGTTACTTATATGCAAATAAGATGGTGCCCACTTGGATAAGAATCCTTTTTTTCAGAGAATTAGGAATGTCCACTCTCCTAAGGCTTGCTTCCATTCTATGAGATGGCGTAACTTTATTGTTTATTGCCTTAAGCGTCCAGATACGGAAATGCTGATTGGGCTGTTCATAAAAGGCCATAGTGCGCCTTCTTTAGGGACACTGGCTTGACTCTCCCCACTTCCCTATCTTGTGTCACATCTTCGTGCTATGAAAAGAAAGTAAATACTGCAATATTACCGTAGCCGTTTGTCTAGGATCAATGAGTAAGCAATAAAATGTTTAACCATTTGGAGAAATTATAATTAGGACGTACGCTGGAGTAAATGTGGTATTACGGTGACTGATAGTTCTAGTTTAAGAGTAGCATAGACATTTTCAGTAATCACGAGCATAGATAACCAACGGCGCCAATTTGTCTCCACATTTTTGAATGGCCTTATGTCTTATTTGCTCAATTTAATGTTTTTATATTTTGTTTAAATGTTCAAAGTTAGTATCTGTTCTAAAGCTATATAAACTTTATTTATCCGTGGTCAGCGCAGAAGAAATCTTTTATGAGTGATGCAATTTTATTTCTTGCTTTGATTCAGAATACCCTTTTTTTTCCTGGAGGATCTTGGTTTTCTCCAATTTAAAAACCGACAATCTTTTTAACTTTGTCCTTGTGGGGAGACAAGTAAATAAGAATAGCGCCATATTGTTTCAAGTCGATTCATTGAATTATTGCCGTTTGTCAATCTATGTAAACTTCATTCATTGAAATATTCCCAAACCTTATCACTGAAATATCTTCTAATATAAATAACCAAAAGACCATTGACTCTTAAAAACAACTTTCAATGAATTATAATTTATTTAATTGAGCAGAAAAGTTTTGAATACGATTTTCCCGAACCCTGAAACTCACACGTCTTAATTAATCGATCTAGCCTTTCTGTAATTTTTCAGCTCTTCTTTTTACAAGAACTCCAAAAATAATTGCGAAAAATATATGTTTTTTTATTGATGTAAACCTTCCATTGTAAACATATATAAATTATCACTTTTGTGAATATATGTCTTCTTAACTAATTATTATTATTATTTTTTTTGCCGTGTTACAATGTCTCTCGTTTCTCACATTTGTTTATAAAACCTTGCAAATATTTTTCACTGAAATTATTTCTTTGGATCGAACTCATCCTAAAAGAACGCCCCTCCACACAAAACAAAACCCCCAAAACCTGTCGTGAACAAATCCTTAAAAACCAAAAGACTTCCTCCCCATATAATAACTGTGCCAAGTATCGTTGTTCTACTACCATTCTACTTTCTTTTTTTTTACATGGAGGTCACCACTTATCAAGGCCCGGAAGCCACTTGGTTATTGCGTGTACAGTAATCAATGGGATAGTATCGTAGTAATTGTTAGTATTGGATATATGATAAAGTGTCTTACTTAAGGGGGCGATTCATCAGGAATTTGTTTATGTTGGACTTGAAGGCATCTAAGTTGTAGTCAGGCGGGAAACAGGCAAACAGAAGAGAGTTCCACAGGTGTGCACTTCTAAGAAAGAAGCTTTGTTCATGGAATCTACGTTTTCATTTAGGCATAGATAAAGAGTGGGGAAATTATTGACAGTTATTTCAGCTAGACGGGTGTTTATCGTGAAAGATTGGCGAGGGGAGACCAGAGATTGGAGCTCAGACGAGCACTCGCCATAGAAATAACGATAAAACAAAGACAGGCTCGCAACGTCTCTTCTGTGAGAGAAAGGTTGCAGGG
Organism: Euprymna scolopes; assembly: GCF_053919585.1. NCBI lineage: Eukaryota > Metazoa > Mollusca > Cephalopoda > Sepiida > Sepiolidae > Euprymna > Euprymna scolopes. Next base: position 157,689,463 of record NC_136495.1, on the reverse strand, counting down.
AAGAGAAAAGGGCCCCCCCCACTAAGCCACGAAGTCTATTTTGGGTCAGAAGCTTCTTGTAGTTATGTTTTAGGTTTTTGGTTAGTGACTTCAATGTCAAAGATTGTTTTAGCCACCGCCAGTATGACAGCCATCATATTTTTTAATTGAAGATCTCTCCCATTCTTTTATGTTCGTCTAATAACAGTAAATAATAAGTCAGTGCACGGATATACACAGTTTTCAAATAGTTTACCTATGATGGTACATTAACAACAAAAAATAGTAATAGGATAACAATAACAAAGGAAAACGCACAAAAAAACAAAAGGATCTAAAAAAAAAAGTTGCGTTATTATATTGACAAGTGACAATGAAGATTTGTGAACATTGTTATTTTCTATATAAATAAAACAGTAGATGTGTATATGTCTGTATATGTGAAAATATTTAACCGATAACCTCTTAAACAACTGGTCACATAATAACACTGAAATTAACAGGAAATTGTAATCATACACAAAGATAGTTTATAACGAATAAATAACACGCACAGAAATATGTCGGCAAGCTGAAATGCAAAATTTTCATTTCAACTTGCCAACATATTTCGATTACTTTTACGCATGCGCATTCATAGCTTGAAGTGGTTTAATTTTTTTTTTATCTATCTGTCTATAGCTCAAACGTTAGGGAATGCGGCTTAAGTGCTAAATATTTTGATTTCGATTCTAGCTGGTGGGAGTCAAGTTATTTTTTGTAACTTTTGAAATTACTACTATATATTAGGTACAATATGATAATCAATAGAGAATTGCCATGTAATAATAAATACAAAACTTGCGTGAATCAAGATATATTTTACGACCCGGCAAGGTCGTCCCCCCCCAATAGTCTTGAATAAATAAAATAACGCTTGTTTGACGGCGGTCATGTTTCTTACCCGATGGTCACCACGTGTCGACAGAAGAAAAAGCTACCATATGGCTCACATGGGTGAAAAAAAAAAAACCGTCGTCCTTTCCGCACCCAAACCAGAAAAAAATCTTAACAAGACGATGAAAAAATAATCTAAGTCTTGGACGTTATTTCACTTTTCAGAAAATTTGCTCGACATATTTATTCCTTTGGAAATAGGTGCAAGAAAACAAATCAAACTAAAGGAAAAACATGACAAGCTGTCCATGAAGATCGACATTTTTTTTTTGAACACCTCGACAAAAGAAGACAACGTGATGAGATGCATTAATCAATTAAACTAATAAAACAATAAGAGCACTTAGAGAGTGTAGACCACCGCCAAATTCATAGAAAAACACGCCTTTTCTTATAACGGAAAATATTTTCTTTCCCCATGAGCTAAGCGTCAGGCGGAATTTCCATAAATGGATCTTCTTCTAGAAGACTTCTCATCTGTATAACAGGTTGTCTTGGGACAGCTTCCCTGTATATTACAACATAATTGTCTTCAAATCGAATATCAATAAATTATTCTCAAAAACACCCTGATAATTTATCAGACTTGGTTCATTCCATTATTTAAATGTCATTAAATGTAATGTGAACAAACATCTCGCTTCACAGTTACATACTTCGATGTTTTATATATAACATAATTTGTGTCTCCTTTTTAAAAATTAAATATGTTTTTAAAACTTTTTTGTTTTATTTTCTTCCTTTGAAGATTGTAACATTGAGTATGAGGCAGCCAAACCAACTGCCAACATTGCTCTACTTTTTATTGAAACCAGCCGAGAGCTCTTTTTAGTATCTTCGTTGTTCCTTTAAGAGCAATTTTCTGGATCTCTTTTGCACTTAGTTCACCAGGAATATTAGTTAGGTAGGACTTCAGGTTCTCCATAAAGCCTGTGGCACCTATAATAACTGGTATGATTGATATCTCCCTATGATTCCAGTTTCTCTTCATATCATAATAAGACCTTGATATTTGGTCTGTTTCTTAATGTGTTTTAACATGTTTTATTAACTCTTATATATATATATATATATATATATATATATATCCTTATAACAGAGATGAATTTAATCATAGATTAATTAATTTTGTAGTTCACAGTCTTACAAAATCTTGTTGGGGGAAATCTTTTTATATAAGACAATCCCAGCCAAATAAAATAGCTCAATATACTAGACAGCAAAGTAAATATCGTGTATTCCTTGTTGAAAAAAACTTGTTTTTAAAATCCTAGGTGTTGTGCATTTTTGCCACCACCCTATTTGTAAATAGTTTTTTTTTCAGGTTAAATTCCATCTTTAAGATATTTTTTTTATTGAATTGTTAGGTGGAAGCACAAAATAGTTACAAAACAACCTCTCATGTTTAGAATAGCTTTCAAAATAATAACGTAATTATTTCAGCACGATGGAAAAAGTGCACAAGTACCAAATTCTATATTTTACTGCGAAACATTAAAATAGAACCCCTCCCACATATATATATATATATAATAGAGGAAAATATATTGATAATAGAACAATATTTACTGGTTTATATAGATTTATTGATCTATTTGAAATATATATTCCTCATGCTTATTCTTGGGTCGTGAATTGACCGTAGAATATGGGATTTCTCCACATTGCAAAGTGAGATTGTTTAAATTCTGGGGAGTATGACAGTTTGTTCAAATGTTATCCATTTAATGGTAAAAAGTGCTCCCTTATCCTTAAGCTGCCACAAGCTGGTTTCTAAGGCTGTTTTAACCCTTGTTTTAGCTCATGTCTGCATAATATCTTTGCTTATATGAACCTTGTGTCATTCCGATGTATTTTTCAGGCATGTTTGTAGATTGGTCCGCTATTGTAGCTTCGTATATAAGGGATTCAGCTTTACCGTTGCCATCCAATGAGAATTCATTTTTGGCTCTGTAGGAGCAGCATGTGTTATTCTTTTCTTTGGTTCTCTAGAAATGATGGACTTAATCGATGGTGCCGTCGAGTAGCGTACTTTTACAGTGTTCGCATTAAAGATTTCATGTAGTCTGTGTTCTGGGGGGGGGTGGAATGTTTATCTAAAAGCCTATCAAGAAATGTCCTACCCTAGATTTAGGGAGAACGGAGGTAAGAACCAAATTATATTTATTCTACTATTTTTTTATTAATTTTTTTATTGATTGTAAGTCTGTTGGAATTTTATGAATCCACTTTCATGCAGTGCTTCATTATAATATGGCGCTGCCTGTTCGAACACTTCAGCATTCGAAGAAATTCTGTATATTCTTTTGCTAACATTAGCTACCATATTTTTGAACACTGTGGATGGATGGCATGAACCTTTATTTATGTATATGGGCTTTTCATTTAGTTTATGGAAAGGTTTATATATTTTTTTTTCACGATCTAGTGTTGCATCTAAAAGTCTACTTTATATAACCTCTATTGTTCCTGATATTTATTAATGACCTCCCCGACAAAACTGCCTCTGAGATAGGTATATATGTTGATGACACTACACTCTATAACAGGCATGACAGGAAAACAAATGAACACATATCTAAAGAAATGGCAAAAACACTAAAGGATGACCTCCAATCTGTAGTGGAATGGGGACAAAAATGGATGGTCACATTCAATGCTGCCAAGACTAAACTGGTTTCCTTCAATAATTACAAGAAACCTCTGCCACCAATAGCAATGGCCAGTGACTCCCTGTCTGAGACTACATCTTTCAAACTGCTTGGCCTAACGTTCACAGGAAACATGAGCTGGAACAATTATATTGAGAACATTGCCAGGGCCGCTGCGAAAAAGGTAGGCTCTCTCTACCGTGCTAGAAAACTACTGACTCCTGAAAGTATCCTGTATCTCTATAAGGCCACCATTCGCCCATTTATGGAGTATTGTTGTCACATTTGGGCTGGTGCATCTGCTACTAGTCTCTCGCTCCTAGACAAGGTTAAAAAAAGAGTCGCCAATCTGATAGGCCCTGAACTGGCATCTAAGCTTCAGCCTCTGTCCCATCGACGAAACGTTGCATCCCTCTGCTTGTTCTACAAGTATTTTAATGGCGAATGCTCTGACGAACTGCAGACACTTGTGCCCCCACGACGTAGATACCCTCGACAAACCCGACAGGCAGCTAAATCCTACCCCACACACCAGAGATCCCTAGATGTAAAAGATCTTTCTACTCCAGTAGTTTCTTCCCCAGAACCGCTAGACTCTGGAATTCCATTTCAGGTTCCTGCTTCCCTAACTGTACTGACATGCAGAAGTTCAAGTGCAACGTGAACCGACATCTTGCTGCCCAAATCCCTACATAGTGCCCCAGTAGTTGCTGCCCCTGATAGTAGCCCCCTATACCAAAGGCATAATCCGTCATATCTATATAAACCAAAAGTTGGAATGGAAATATGTTTTTCAGGGTGTCTAGTAGGAAAAGCCCAACTAGTCACAGAAGTACGCACTGTCATATGATCTCATTGCAACATCAAAAGGGTGTTTAAGATTTGATTTTTTAACCCATGTTTAACCTTCAAAAAATAAAAGGGTTTGCCTTGCTTGCATAATTGTTTCCATGTCTAGATCACGTATCCTTTTATATTTTGAAGCGAAATTTAATGCTTTTTCCAAAATTGTCTTGGTAATGGAGGGGTAAAAATGTCCCATCGTGTGAATTTCATCTGTGTGGTTCTTTTATGTATTTAAACCAGTCTAGGACTGAGCTTGTGTTTGCCCAGGGTTGATTTTCTTTTCATATCTTTAACTATTACTAGCTAGACCAATTTTGCTTTTAGCTGGTCTATTAGCTTGCATGTTGGTTTATTATTAAAATTGTCTCGATGGTCTTTTAAAGTAATGAAGACATTTTCTGCCCTTATCTATAAACTCTATATTCTATGCCTAATTTTGTAGCTACTTCTGTGGCCTCTTGGTTAATATTTTCTTTTTCTTTGTTTTCCTTAGCGTCCCAAATATTAAACGGACAATTTTTAAAACTTTATTTTCATTTGAATTTTGAATTTTAGGTTGTTTTAGGCGAACGAGATTTGAACAAGATTTTGTAATATATTTATGATTCTTATTCTGGTTGTAAAACAGATGAGTATCGATTGATATGGGTATCTAAAACGGTCCCCTATTATCAGGTTTGAAACCGACGGTACCGATGATTTGTCTCACATAAACTTTATATATATATATATATATATATATATATATATATAGAGAGAGAGAGAGAGAGAGAAAGAGAGAGAGACAGACAGAGAGAAAGAGAGAGAGAGACGGACCGAAAGTGATACGTTGAGCAAAGATGTTGCATTAATAAATAAAAACATCAGTCAGTGAAACCCAGTTTCTGCCTTTTCTGAATTTTTCGTATATTTACTCCCAGAAACCCACACGGCGCGTTAACCAAACTATCTAACTTGCACGCGTACGCAGTCACTTGCAAGAATACTTAACACACTTGTACGAACTAATATATTAATGATAACTTACTGACGTAGAATTATGTATTAAACTGAATACAGTGTCACACTTAAAGCGCTTGTAATTTTGGTCTAAGAATATATATATATATATATATATATATATATATATATATATATATATATATATATATATTCTTAGACCAAAATTACAAGCGCTTTAAGTGTGACACTGTATTCAGTTTAATACATAATTTTATATATATATATATATATATATATATATATATATATATATATATATATAAATAAAAAATCTACATAAAAACACAATACATTTAGTAGTCGTGCGAGGTTAGCCGCGTGGTAGGAGATTTGACTTCTTATCATGGGGTCCCGATTTCGAATCTCGGTAGATTCAGCCACTCTGATGTGTCGTATCAACACGAAACACGTGTCATTGGATAATTACATTTTAAAAATAATATATATACCACTCCCAATGTAGTGGCTACCAAAGTGGGCAAAAGGTAAAAAAGTTACTTTCGTATAAATCATTGAATTCATTCAAAAAGTATCGCTAAAAAAACATATATATATATATATATATATATATATATATATATATATATATATATATATATATATATATATATATATACTGGCATTTCATCCCGACGTTGCCCGGGTGTGTGGAGGTGTATGTTGAGAAAAAAAAACGGACAATTTTTTTAAACTCTAAAATTTCAAGTATTTAGACCCAAAATCGGAGGAGGAGATTGGTAGAGTTCTCAAAAGTCAAATCGTTGAACTTTGAGCCTTTAACAGCCAAATTTCTGACCGAAAACCGATCACATCGATTTTCCCAAATCTCAGTACCTGGATATGAAATCTCGCGTCTGTAGACTAAAAATGGACAGAGTTATTGCGTAGGGAAATGTACACAGACAGACAAACAGATACAAAGATATACACACAGACAAACAGACACGATCACTTATATATATATATATATATATATATATATATATATATATATATATATATATATATATAAGCACACACACACATTTGTATATATATATATATATATATATATAAATATATATATACTAGCATTTAAGCCCGGCGTTGCCCGGGTATTTTGAGGTGTATGTTGAGCAAAAAAAAAAAATAAATAAATAAAATAAAAATAAAAAAGCGGTCAATTTTTTTTTAACTGTATAGAGCTCTTTTTTTTTTCCAACAAATTCGAACACGAATTGAATATTGTCAAAAAACATTTTCATTCGTAATGGTTATCCAGAGAATGTTATTAATTATATTATTAATAACCATGTGAAAAAATATAATCATACTAAATGTACATATATTTTATTTTATTTTATATATTTGTCTTTTGTTCCTCTTTTCCCTTTTTTTACTCATATATCTCTGAGTATTTGCTCTTACGTGTTGATTTGATTCGTCTTTTGTATCTTTCAGACAAACGATTAACACCTGATGATTAGTTTGTAGGTAAAAGGAGTTTTTAGGGGTTGTTCTTATATTATTTTCAAAGTGATATATATATATATATATATATTTTTTTTTTTTTACACAGAGGTCACCACTTATCAAGGCCCGGAAGCCACTCAGGGATAAGGGTTATTGCAAGTACATTACGTTAGTGAGGAGATTTGATGAAGTGTTTACTTAAGGGGGCGGTTCATTAGGAATTTGTTAACATTAGACTTGAAGACATCCAAGTTGTAGTCCGGAGGGAAGCAGGCAGACGGAACAGAGTTCCACAGGCGTGCAGTTCTAAGAAAGAAGCTTTGTTCATGAAATCCGCGTTTTGATTTAGGCACAGATATAGAGTGGGGGAAATTTTTCAAAGTGGATTCAGCTAGACGGGTGTTTTTCGTGAAAGATTGGCGAGGGGGGACCAGAGATTGGAGTTCAGACGAGCACCTGCCATGAAAATAACGATAAAACAAGGATAGGCTTGCAACGTCTCTTCTGTGGGAGAGGGGTTGCAGGGTAGAGAAAAGGGCATCCCCCACTAAGCCACGAAGTCTATTTTGTACTCTGTTAAGGCAGGATAGGCTGTTTTTGGCAGCTCCTGCCCAGATATGGCAACAGTATTCCATCCTTGGCCGTACTTGTCTTTTATATAGATAGAGAATTGCATCAGTAGTGAGATATCTTCTGGAGCGGTAGAAGGATCCCACCATCTTTCCAGCGACCTTGGCAACAGACTTGATGTACGTGTTCCATTTCAGATCAGGAGTAAAGGTCAAACCCGGAAGCTTGTCAAAACACGGGGCCTCACCCAGACGAGAGCCATCCATCACAATTGATGCCAGCTGGGGATCAGAGCGTTGATGATGTAAGGATAGGAGTTTGGTTTTGGATGCATTAAAGGTAACTAGCCACATCTTCCCCCACTGAACCACGCGCTCGAGATCAGAGGAGAGAGAATCAGAGAGAACTTCGTCATTTACAGCCTTTGATGTGTTGCCGTAGATGGTCGTGTCATCAGCATAGATGTCAACGAATGATTTAAGTATGTGTTTAGGGAGGTCATTGATGTAGATCAGGAAGAGAGTTGGGCCCAGGATTGATATATATATATATATATATATATATATATATATATATATATATATATATATATATATATATATATATATAAGATGTTTAAATAAGCTACCGGTACTGTAGGTTTACAAATAGGGACAATTATTAAGGTCCCAATATATATATATATATATATATATATATATATATGTACATATATATGTATATATATATACATATACATGTATATATATACATATACATGTATATATATATATATATATATATATATATATATGTATATATATATAATGATAATACTCGTCTTTACACACAGTATTGACCAATAATCTCCTACGAGAATGTGGCAAGGAAATATTTTCCCGTATAATCTGCTGAACTACATCCTTTTCTACAATTACAAAACCATTTAAATGACTTTAAGTTAACATCGTGAGAGGAGATACAACATGAGTTAGATTTCACATCAAAACATAAAACTTTACGCTTACGCGAAGTTTACGTAATTTTGATGAAAAATTATGAAGAGCAAAACGTTATTGTTATGAATAAAGATTTTAAAAACTTTTTCAGTTTCATTAAATTTTAAATCAGCAAAACCTTTGACAGCAACCTAGTATATATATATATATATATATATATATATATATATATATATATATATATATGTGTGTGTGTGTGTGTGTGTGTGTGTGTGTGTGTGTGTGTGTGTACATATATATATATATAATATTTTTTAGAAGCTGGAAATAATTGTAAGAAAGAAATAGCGACAGCTAAGACAGAATATACTGAAACCACCAGAAAACGTGTTTATCGTGAAAGACCAGGAACAGATTAATTGATTTTCAGTTATTTCTTATGAGAAAATTCGTTGGAGATACGAGAAACTCTAGATACGAGCTTCATCCAGGAACTAATTAATCTCGCATGTAGAGAGGCCACTATTATTATTTAATATCCGTTCCACTAGTCCTTGATATTAAAACAGTTATAAGTAGATTACTTTATGAGTTGAATAGTGTACTGATTTTGATGAGGTCGTATGGCGTGAAACCCGAACATGTCAATGTAAGCAAAAAAAAAAAAAAAAAAAAGTATAGAATCTGTCGGCGAATAGTGATAAAACTAAAGTAACTATGACTTCTTTAATTATCTCAATGGCTTGAAATGTATTACGGAGCCAACTTTTTCCCCCACCCAAGAAGATTGGACTTTTTATGCAATATTCCAAGTGCTTTTCTTTACTTTTTAAATTTCATTTTTTTTTTCAATAGCATTGTTTTTACTGCGAAGGCTTCATTAAATCCAAACCGGCGAAAATAGAAAGAATAAATAACCAGTGCTCACCCCTCTTTCCTTCACCCACAACGAAACCGGGTGGCAACATACTGACGTTATTCGGAACAGATGGATGCACACCGTATCTGTAGAGATGTATGGATGCCAAGAAAAACAAAATAAAAAACAAACAAAAAGAAGCATTTACACGGATATCTCAAAGTTAGACACATTTTAATGGCGGGTACAAACGGACTGGTTCTAATCCTTTGTTGAAGAGCAAGGATACAGTTAATCAGTCGAACTCAATCTTTTAGACGATACAGTGTAACCCGGATGTAAGAGACTTCGGGGCCGGTCTAAACACCTCTCTTATATCCGGGTCCTTATATCCACGTTACACTGTATATTAACACAGGCTCTAATTTGGGACAAGAGAAAATCTCTCTTATATCCGTTTTTCTTATATACGGGTCTCTTATACCAGGGTTACACTGTATTTCCGATATTATGTATTTGTTTCCTAAGTATTTGCCGATCCACAAGGGCGAACTTAGACAAAGTGTTGGTTTGGGATAATTTTCTTAGATTAACTCCATCGGCTGCCTTTTTTTAATCCAATAAATTCATGAAATTCTGCAATTTTTTTTTCTGATTACGTGTGAACACCCTGAAAAACTTTGTTTAGTTCTAAACAACATTCGAATTTCGGACATCACTTTTTATCTACAGGGATAACATCATACCGTGAGGCATGGCGATATAAAGGTTTTAAACAATTCGCAATTGTATTATTAGTATCGTTCGTATTGAAGACGAACTTTCAACTTTCAGAAGAATGTTACTCAATTTTACTTGGCATTTCATCCGTTAGGAATGCGGACATTTCTAGTATGAATTTTGAGAACCTTGAATTTATTCTTGTTTTGAAATGCTCAATCTTACTACTGAGCATTTTAGATCTGTCTCTCTCTCTCTCTCTCTCTCTCTCTCTCTCTATATATATATATATATATATATATATATATATATAGATATATATATCCATAAAAGTGAAATTGTCTTTGTATGTGTGTGTACATTTCCCTACAAAACTACTCTGTCGATTTTCAGTCTATCTACAGACTCGAGATTTGACATAACGAGTATTCAGATTTGAGGAAATCTTTTTAATCGGTTTTCGGGCAGAAATCTGGCTGTTAAGCGGTCAAAGTTCAGCCATATGACCTTTGAAAACTCTACCACACCTCTCCGCCAATTTTGGGTCTAAACATTTGAAATTTTAGATGTAGGTTACTTGGACATGGATCAAGCATTTTAATTTGATTTGAGCTCAAAACAATAAATGCTAAGAGTCAAAGTTGGGGGCCAAAGTTGAAAAAATTGATCTCTGCGGTTTCTACTAAATTACTAAAGACAATTTTGGGTCTAAACATTTGAAATTTTACAAAAAGGACACCCAGACATGCAGCAAGCTTTTTAATCAGTCTTTGGGCGAAAATTTGGCTACCAAGAGGTCAAAATTGAAAGAGTTGAGCTTTGCAGACTCTACTAAACTCCTCGGCTATTTTGGGTCCAAACACTTGAAACTTAAGATGTAAGTAACCTGGATATGAATGAAACGTTTTAATATACTAGCATGGGTGCCCGGCGTGGCCCTGGTGTTTGGAGGTGTGTGTTGAGCAAAAAAAAAAGTGGTAGTAGGAAGGCAGGCTCGAACCCGTACCGTGAAGACGGAAAAGAACGTGAAAAAAAACATGACGTCTTTGCTGTTACGACCACCGCCAAAACAGAAGTGACATAGGTTAAAATAAGGCTAGACAATTAAAAAGAGGTGATGAATTTCGAAAATATCGACAATAAAAGCAACCCTGCCCTGTAGAAAAGTGCGCAGTTGAGGGTGAAGAAATAAATGTTTTTAGCCAATTTTTCGGTATTTGTCGTCTGAAGGGTCGAACTTCAAAACGATACTGATCTTGTGAAAATCTTGTGCCCTCTGTAAAAATTTTTACATTTATATATTTGTAGCTCAAATTTTCGACCCAAACCGATTAAAAAGCTTGCCCTATCTCTGAATACTCTTTATGTAAACTTTCAAATGTTTAGACCAGAAGTTGTCTTTAGTAATTTGGTAGAGACCGCAGAGGTCATTTTTAACCACTATTGTGACCCCTTAACATTTATTGTTTTGAGCTCAAATCAAGTTATTATGTTAGATCCATGTCCAAGGAACCTATATCTAAAATTTAAAGTGTTTAGACCCAAAATTTACGGAGGAGTTTGGTAGAGTTCTCAAAGGTCAAATCGTTGAACTTTGACTTCTTAGAAGCCAAATTTCTAGCCGAAAACGGATTACAAAGATTTTCCCAAATTTCAGTACCCTGTATATCAAATTTCGAGCCTATAGACTGAAAGTTGACGGAGTTATTGTGTAAGGAAATGTACACACACACACACACACACACACACACACACACACACACACACACACACACACACACAGCCACACACACACACACACGGCCACACACACACACGGCCACACACAGATACGTTCACTTTTATAGATACATAGATACATATATACATATGAACATAAAGTTTGGAATAGTACATAGGCCCCAAGTAAAGCCGGGCTGAAACGTTTTAATATACTAGCATGGGTGCCCGGCGTGGCCCTGGTGTTTGGAGGTGTGTGTTGAGCAAAAAAAAAAGTGGTAGTAGGAAGGCAGGCTCGAACCCGTACCGTGAAGACGGAAAAGAACGTGAAAAAAAACATGACGTCTTTGCTGTTACGACCACCGCCAAAACAGAAGTGACATAGGTTAAAATAAGGCTAGACAATTAAAAAGAGGTGATGAATTTCGAAAATATCGACAATAAAAGCAACCCTGCCCTGTAGAAAAGTGCGCAGTTGAGGGTGAAGAAATAAATGTTTTTAGCCAATTTTTCGGTATTTGTCGTCTGAAGGGTCGAACTTCAAAACGATACTGATCTTGTGAAAATCTTGTGCCCTCTGTAAAAATTTTTACATTTATATATTTGTAGCTCAAATTTTCGACCCAAACCGATTAAAAAGCTTGCCCTATCTCTGAATACTCTTTATGTAAACTTTCAAATGTTTAGACCAGAAGTTGTCTTTAGTAATTTGGTAGAGACCGCAGAGGTCATTTTTAACCACTATTGTGACCCCTTAACATTTATTGTTTTGAGCTCAAATCAAGTTATTATGTTAGATCCATGTCCAAGGAACCTATATCTAAAATTTAAAGTGTTTAGACCCAAAATTTACGGAGGAGTTTGGTAGAGTTCTCAAAGGTCAAATCGTTGAACTTTGACTTCTTAGAAGCCAAATTTCTAGCCGAAAACGGATTACAAAGATTTTCCCAAATTTCAGTACCCTGTATATCAAATTTCGAGCCTATAGACTGAAAGTTGACGGAGTTATTGTGTAAGGAAATGTACACACACACACACACACACACACACACACACACACACACACACACACACACACACACACACACAGCCACACACACACACACACGGCCACACACACACACGGCCACACACAGATACGTTCACTTTTATAGATACATAGATACATATATACATATGAACATAAAGTTTGGAATAGTACATAGGCCCCAAGTAAAGCCGGGCTGAACTGCTTGTATATATATATATATATATATATATATATATATATATATATATATATATATATATATATATATATAAATAAGTTTGTAAATCTAATGTATTAGCATTTATTTTATAAAATATTTGTATTTTTTAAAACGATATGAGGCTTCTTTGACTCTCTGTCGCTCTCTCTATCTTTTATTAGTTTTTTTTGTCGTTCAACTATATATATATATATATATATATATATATATATATATATACATATATATATGAACAAATGATTAATAAAACATGTTAAAAGACATCTTGAAAAAGAGTTAAAAACATATTTAATTTTAAAAAAGGAAGCACAAGATACGTGGATAGTCCTTAATCCGCGGAGTTTCGAAGAAATACTCTCCTTCTCATCAGAGGGCAGGAATTAGCAAAATGCGGGATCGGATTTTGCATATAAAAGTATTTAATGAAACTACAAGTAAGTCACAGATCTTACTTGGTTAAAGAAAAAAGGGCGAGGTAAGGGGAATAGGAGGTAAAAGAAAAATGATAAAAAGAATTTTATCGAGCTTTTACATCTGGTTGAGATTATTTTACTTGTAAATATTAACCCTTTAATATTTATAATATATTTTAAGTTTACCATTTTGATTACCTTGGTAAACTTATTGTAATTTTTATTTTTTATTTTATATATATATATATATATATATATATATATATATATATATATAAACGAAATTATTTTTGCACCAACGTAATACTGGACTTGATTTTTTTGCAATGATGTATGAATAATAAATATTTTCTTTAAATAAATTTCCACTGGACTTTGTGTGTATTACTATATTTTATCCCATTTTTTTCAATGGAGCACCTGCCCTGAGAATGTTCTTTGCACACACACACACAAACATACACACACACACACACACACATATATATATATATATATATATATATATATATATATATTCTTTGAAGTTTTAACTTTTAAAACTATACAAAAAATACTTTTTATCATTCGTTAGAAAACCATCTAGTCAGCAAGTCATTTAATCGCCTGCAATCACTGCATCAGCTCGCTCTCGAATTTACTATAATACCAATCATTTATTTTTAAAGGTATTATCAGTTGTTTACCATGAAACACTGTTTCGGGGATTAAATATATATATATATATATATATATATATATATATATATATGAAATAAAATACTACTTAATTTACTCACATTAAATTAATATACGAAAGTATAGATTTATGCGTAAACTTTAAGTATTTACTTCAAAAGTGCTCAATACGTAGGTAGAGCTAGTAAGTAATTTAAAAAATATATATGGCGATTAAGCTACACTGAATATTCCGCGTTTCATCCACTCTAGGATTCTTCAGGCATAAGTGGATGAAACGCGGAGTATTCAGTGTAGCTTAATCGCCATATATATTTTATAAATTACTATATATATATATATATATATATATATATAATTGATCATTGATATATATATATTACTTTGTATATATTTAAAGGGGCACATCTCAGCACTTAAGATGTCCTTAAAGTCCAAAAATATCAAATTAAGTTTTCTTAAAACGATTAAATTAACGTTAAAAAATAATGATTTTCAATATGCACACCAACTTCGCGAAAAGACCGATTTCTACCCTTGCGAAAACCGTGATTGACATTGGACGTTTACCTTTCTCTTTCTATGAGAGGCCGACTTGTATAGGTTAATACCTCCAGCAAACTAAATAAAGAAATAAACAAATGTTTTCTTTGAAAGTCGCAAAAGAGAACGATTTTATTCGTTAAAAAATAATCGTATAAATGATTATGGTTCTCTGAAAATTTAAAAATAACTTTATGAAATCATGTTTTCAAGTCCCTTCCATTCAAAAACACACACACATACACACATCCAGTTATAAAGTTCAGCTATGACTATGCGACACAATGTAAAACGCTAACTATTTAGTCTAGTAGCAAGTCTTGAAGACATGTTTACCAGCAAGAACAGTTGGAAATAAGTCATACACCATTCACGATGACTATGACATTTATACACCTATGTCTCTAGAAAACAAAGCTATTAAGCCTGATATAATGAGATGGGACTAGGGAAACAAAGTAAAAACCAAAGTTAAAGTAAGTGTCCCTAATGATGCTGGCCTTAACAGAGCTGAGATAGAAAAGATAACAAAATACAAAGGGTTTATGGACGATATGAAAACCCCCCCTGAAATCTTAAGTTTTTTATAATTCCAGTAATTTTAGGAGCAACCGGATTCATGAAAATGAATTCCAAAACCTATCGGTCGAATATACCTAATGAACCAAGTGTAAGAGAAATACAAACAATTAAACCCAAAAGGAACGCTTAAAATCTTTTTAAAAATATCTTGGTTGGAGTGACTGAAATTGCGGATAAATACTTGACACCCGGTAGGATGTAACATCTCCATGTAAAAAAAAAATTACAAGAAAATTAAAAAGGAGTGAAACACAGACACACATACACATACACACATATACACATACATACACACATACACATACACACATACGCACACACATACATACACACATACACACACAGACGTTTATGCTAGTTTGAAGACAAAGAGAGAGAATTACGTTAGTATCTTTTGCAAATTCTTTTGTCGCGCTGCTTTGAGTGTTGAAAAATTGTACCATGGAACTATCCCGTTGATCAGCACGTTCCAAGAGAAAGAGCACAGATTTACTTCTTGGAGAGTCGGAAACATCTCTCCAAAAACTAAAAACGGATATCCTTTAAGAATGGCGTCAAAGAAGCAAAGGCTATCCCCCCACCAAAAAAAAAAAAAAAAAAAAAAAAAATCTAGTGATCTTTGCGTCCGTTTCGCTTTCGCATCGTCGATAAGGACGCGCACAGCCTGCGTCTCGTTTCCCTGTTTAATAAGACTGAAAGAGTAAGCTCCCCTTTTTGCTTTGAACGTCACTTTGTTTAAAATGCTTAGCCATGAGTTTCCCTTTGAAATTTGTATGTTTTTTACACATGACAGGTGTGGTCGAGAAGCGAAAAAAGGAATCAGATTCTGAGGATTTGGCCTTTGTTCGTTGTCCGTTGCAATAATCGCACGCGTTCAACGATATCCATAACGCGTCTCTAGTACGGGTCGTTTTTGTGCCAAAGAGGGAAACGGGACACATGCCGTGCGCGTCCTTATCGGCGATGCGTGGACGATACAGCTGCAAAAATCACGAGTTTTTTTTTTGCCTTTGTCTTTTTATCCATAGAATTCTTAAAAGAATGCTCCTTCGTTTTGACCTTTGATGAGAGACATTTCCAACTAGTGAATATGCCTTCCTTCTCTTGAAACGTGCTGATCTACGGAATAGTTCCATGGCAAATCTTTCAACAATCAAAGCTTCACAACAAGGATGGAATACTGTTGCCATATCTGGATAGGAGCTGCTAAAAACAGCCTATCCTGCCTTGACAGAGTACAAAATAGACTTCGTGGCTTAGTGGGGGATGCCCTTTTCTCTACCCTGCAACCTCTCTCCCACAGAAGAGACGTTGCGAGCCTATCCTTGTTTTATCGTTATTTCCATGGCAGGTGCTCGTCTGAACTCCAATCTCTGGTCCCCCCCTCGCCAATCTTTCACGAAAAACCCCCGTCTAGCTGAATCCACTGTGAAAAATTTCCCCCACTCTATATCTGTGCCTAGATCGAAACGCGGATTCCATGAACAGAGCTTCTTTCTTAGAACTGCACGCCTGTGGAACTCTGTTTCGTCTGCCTGCTTCCCACCGGACTACAACTTGGATGTCTTCAAGTCCAATGTTAACAAATTCCTAATGAACCGCCCCTTAAGTAAACACTTCATCAAATCTCCACACTAACGTAATGTACTTGCAATAACCCTTATCCCTGAGTGGCTTCCAGGCCTTGATAAGTGGTGATCACTGTGTAAAAAAAAGAAGGAATTTGCAAAAGATACTAACGTACCCAAACACTTCGTTATGTTCATTCATCACAAGTGCACAAACACACACACACACACACACACACACACACACACACACACACACACACACACACACACATATATATATGGATATATATATATGTGTGTGTGTGTGTGTGTGTGTGTATGTATATATATATATATATATACATATCTAAATATTATTTATTAATTACTAATTAATAATTACTACGTGCATAAAAGTAAGTAATTTTTAATTAATAATTAATAGATAATATTTAAATAAAATAACAAAAAGTAATTCGTCCTAAAATGTAGGCGAAAAAATATAAAGAAAGGGCAAATAACTCCTTTCTAATAATAAACGCGCAGGGAAAAAAAAGAAAGGAATTAGTACGGAATCGCTAACAAAAAATAAATAAAAATTTCAACTAATATATATATATATATATATATATATATATATATATATATATATATATATATATATATCAATTTTTTTTGGGAAAAAGTAATCCAGCAGAGTGCTCAATTAAAGCGAAAATCCAAAAAATAAGAGCGTATTTATATTTTGTATTTTGTGTACAGAAAGTTGTTAGATGAGATAAGTCATTGGTACCGTCGGTTTCAAGCCTGATAATTAGGACCGTTTTAGATATCCATATCAAGGTTTCTTCAGACAATACTCATCTCTCTATATATACATATAGAAGGTCTATATTCCAAAGTTAATGATATTGACCATCTTATAATTTATTCCTTCAATTCAGTTGACATTTACAATTCTTGACAGTATCTGTTTCGTACCACAAAATCAATCACTTAATTATTATATCAATTAGTGAATCTATTTTTCCCTTAACTCACCAGAAGAAATAGTAACAGTCAACCCATCAAAAGGAAATAAAGTGCGTTTTGACATGATTAAAATCCGAAAATTGGAAGAGAAGCTTTAAATACCTTATGACATGTTTCCATTACGCCATATTGAATTTAGAAATAAAGTCACTCAACCTATTCGTACTAACAAGTTCTATTAATTTAGTAATATTCCGCCAAAAATATTCCATTTAATAATTAGTGAATTTATTAATTATAATTAATATATCCATATTTATGAAAATAACATTAACGATTATAATTATTACACATGTTTTCATATATGAAACAAAAAAAGACTGTTTACAATTTACGGTTATATCAAATTATTTATTAATTTATAATTTGAAACTATAAACTGAATTAATAATCAAGTATATTTTTACTTCAATTATAATTCTTAGTGTTAGTAAATTTTAAACCTATAATTACGTTTGGTTGAGATTTATAATTTATGTATTTATATTTTGTATTTTTACCATCTTATAAAATATGAGGGTTATGAGGCAAATTACAGCTCTGAGCTAATTCAAAGCTGTAAGTTGCATCATAACCCGTATAGATATAAATCATTGCACATGCAAAATTCAGCTAGATAGACAACTGGAAGTGGGTAAGGGGCATTAGTTATTACGTCCCTCGTAATGTATAAGTATTACGTATTAGTCGAATTTAAGGATGGGGAGTGTTAAGAGTGAGATAATATATCGATGGATTGGATTAAAGGGAGATAACTCTATCATATTAAAAATTATATTAATTGTGGTTTCTTTTTTACAGGTGTTTGAATTGAGTCAGGTGTGAAATGGAGCCTGTTGAATGTCGAGCAGTGAGACGGTTTTTGTATTTGAAAGGACGCACACCACAGGAGACTTTGGATGAAATGAAAGAAACTTATGGTGATAATGCCTCCATCATATGACCTTGTAAAACGCTGGCATGGTGAATTCAAACATGGCCGGAAGTCTGTGGAAACAGGTCCCATATATATATATATATATATATATATATATATATATATATATATATATATATATATATATATATATATATATATATATATAAATTTTTGTTATAGTTTTCCTTAATTAATGTTCAATAGATATACCTTATTATAACGATAATAGTGTTTTTTACATCCATACTAACAATTAACACATTTGGCTTTTTATTTGAGTCAATAATTTAATCGTACAATAATCACTTGTTTCAACATATACAGTTGATGTTTTACTAATCTGCAATGAAGCGATCGACACAGTATATCAGTATATATATAATTTTTTTTTGTTATAGTTTTCCTGAATTAATGGTCAATAGATATAACTATAATAGTGTTTTTACATCCATACTAACAATTAACACATTTTAGTCAATACATTAATCGTATAATAATCACTTGGTTAATAATACAGTTGATTTTTAGGTTAATATTTGGAATCTGAATACTATAAATACATTTGTAATATTATGCTTATTACAAATTTATCATTGCTATCCATAAACTAATATTCTTAGCAAACTAAAGTTTAACATGTCTAAATATTATAATCAATCCAAAAGTTATATTACAGTTAATTACTATTACCTATTCTGATTTAATATTTAATTTTTCAGCCACATCGAATTACAGAGTATAGTTATATGCTCATTTTTATCACTCTACAATAAAATACTACATTATGTGAGATATATTATCATACTTACCTTCATGGTTCATTTTAAATATTAATTTAGATATATCTTGCCATCATATTTGTTTTCATTATGTAAATTCATTTCGCCTATTTAATTAGTTTTTAAACTTTTACCATTATTATTTAATTAGTTTATAAATTTTTACCATTATTATTTAATTAGTTTATACATATTTACCATCATTATTTAATTAGTTTATAAAATTTTACACTTATTATGTAATTAGTTTTTAAACTTTTACCATTATTATTTAATTAGTTTATAAATATTTACCATCATTATTTAATTAGTTTATAAAATTTTACCATTATTATTTAATTAGTTTATAAACTTTTACCATTATTATTTAATTAGTTTATACATATTTACCATTATTATTTAATTAGTTTTTAAACTTTTACACTTATTATTTAATTAGTTTGTAAACTTTTACCATTATTTTTTAATTAGTTTATAAACTTTTACCATTATTATTTAATTAGTTTATAAACTTTTACCATTATAATTTAATTAGTTTATAAGCTTTTACCATTATTTTTTAATTAGTTTATAAATTTTTACCATTATTATTTAATTAGTTTTTTTATTCTATTTATCTTTATTAGATATTTATACTTTACATATTTTATATAAAATATTTATCTTCGTAGAGGAAATGCTCATATTATCATGTTATGGTAGTTTGATACATTTTCTTCTAATCTATTCTTCGAAACATGTTATATTTAAGCCGAAATATTATTAAATCTGAGTTTATCATATACTGTTTATTTATTACATTTAATTAAACTAGTTATAAATTAAATTTATAGAATTTAATAATATTTGTACTATATCTCATTGTGATATTTTGAAATCAGTGAATATAATGCATCAAAAATTCATACCATTTATTTGATGTTTTATTCATTATTAAAATTTCTGTTATACTTAATTTAGTTTTATTTATTTACCTTAACATTATTATGACTTTATTTTTCATATTTTTTATTTTTATTTTCAATTTTATTTATTTATATATAAATCTTTATAAATAAAAATTAAATTTTCATGCGTTGTACGTTAATTTGATTTAAATTAATAAATGTATGCTTCTAATCAGATTTTAGTCGAGATAACGTATACTTAGATCTGTGTAAACAAGTTTGAATTACTTCCTGGCGTTTGTTAAGAATGTTTTCTTTGAATATTATTATATGATACGATTCAAGATGACAAAGGTTACACTGGCCAGTCTTATTTTGTCAACATTTACTAGCACATCCAAATATCAATTTGTATTCAATTTTGTTTTTCTTAACTCCCAATTTGCTAATGGTGTTGTTTTCTTCTTATTGTAATCATGCAGTATTTTGCAGGATGCTTTGTGATTATTGAATCTATTTTTAAAGTTACATTCTGCGGTGCCTATATATATTCTAGTTCTGTTATTACTTCACATTTATATGCTATGTTGAAAATGAGATAGTTACCTTCTAACGGATATTCATCATTCGAAAATGTTTAAAATAATATGCAAATTAGCTTTTGTAGATGAATGCAATTCCACGATCCATATATAACAAGGTTGTATTTTCTTTTTAAATGAATAGAAAAAATATGAATATTAATATCCCCCCCCAAAAAAAATTTATAGGAGTATATGTATATATTTATATATCTATATATCTATAAAAGTGAAATTGTCAGTGTGTGCGTCTGTGTGTGTACATTTCCCTACCAAACTACCCCGACAATTTTCATTCTACAGACCGGAGATTTTACATAAGGGGTATTGAGGTTTGGAAAATCCTTCTAATCGTTTTTCGGCCAGAAATTTAGCTCTGAAGGAGTTAAAGTTCAACGATTTGACCTTTGAAAACTCTACCAAACTCCTTCGCTAATTTTGGGTCTTAATACATGAAGTTTTAGATGTAGGATACTTGGACATGGATTAAGCGTTTTAATTTCATTTGAGCCCAAAATAATAAATGTAAAAGGGGTCAAAATTAGGGTCCATGCTATAAAAAATTAACCTCTGCGGTCTCTACCAAATTACTCAGTCAATTTTTGGTCTTAGCATTTGGAATTTAGTGTAATATTTGTCTATATAAATAAAAATATATTTTGCTCTTTTTTATTGAGCTCTCTTAATAACTATGTTTTAATTCACGAGATTTTCCTCTTTTCCTCTTTAACTTGGTATATATATATATATATATATATATATATATATATATATATATATATATATATATATAAGTGATGATTGTGTAGTTCCAACGAGAGAAAAATAAATATATTTAAAAGAATGTAGCCATCAACAATTGTGTTTTTTTCAGCCGTTTATCATATTTTTATTTTAAAATATTTATATATATATGTATATATATATAATATTTCTCTCTCTCTCTCTCTATATATATATATATATATATATACATATCTATCTATCTATCTATCTATCTATCTATCTATATATATATATATATTATTGGCTACTAAGTGCAGACATGTTTCAGTCCCGATTTTCTTAGAAATCAAACATCATCGGGTCAGATCTTACGATGAGAACTGATTCATTCTGAGATTTGCTCGATGACATATTTCTAAAGAAATTGCAACCGAAACATATATGCACATATGTAATCTATAATGTTTGTATAAAAGTCTCACAATATGCTATGCTTGTTATTGAACACTTTCTGATAAACACCATCTCATGGTATTTATATCTAGGAAATGACATTTATACAATTATCATAATTTTATAAACAGGTCAAGATTTCATTATTTACTATTATTAAAAAGCTCTATCTGAAAATACATTGCCCCTTTGTGTTTGTAAGAGATGCTATCTTGAGTCGGAACTATTCTTCCGGTGGGTGTTTTTAGGCGTGTGTGTTATGTGTTATTAAAGGTTTGCAATTAGAATAAAACGGTTCCATATATATATATATATATATATATATATATATATATATATATATATATATATATATATATATATATGTTTCTAAGACCAAACAAAAAAACAATAGATAGAAGTAATGGATTAAGATGCTGGACTGAAATACATAAGGTCTGGGGGTCGATTCCTATTAACAGTCAAGCTACGCTGAAGAGGGGTAGGGTCTCGAAATATGCATGTCTGTAGATTACTGTTTTTAAAAAATAATGAGGAAATAAATAATAAAATAGTTTATGTCCAAATAAAAATCGGGCAACTTTCTAAAAACAAACAAAGAAAAAAACACACCCGATCTCCAAGATGAAGACGCTAATCTTAATATCGTTTAAAAAATTAACAACAAAATCTACGTAATATATATATATATATATATATATATATATATATATATATATATATATATATAGTCATCCACATACAGTACTGTTTCGCTGTTTCACAGCTCATCAGTGCGGCTAGACAGGCAACTACCTTAACTGCTTAACTGCTTTTAATGATTTTAAACGATTTTAATCATATATATATATATATATATATATATATATATATATATATATATATATATATATATATATATGATTAAAATCGTTTAAAATCATTAAAAGCAGTTAAGCAGTTAAGCGTGTCTTCCCCCTCATACTGAGCCTAATCGATGGTTGTTTTGGGGGGGAGGGGGTTGCTTTTCAGGCAGATTAGTAGGGTTTCAATGATTCGGGGGCGCGACTACGACAAATTTATTTTTTCACTCCAACAGAACGTTCGATCATTAGCCCGCCAAAAAGAAAAAATGGATTACAAGGGAAACAAACTGGAATTATCTCTGCTCTTCAATGTCGCATGCATAGATAGATAGATAGATAGATAGATAGATAGATAGATAGATACATAAATTGATTGATAAATAGATAGATATATAGATAGATAAATAGATAGATAGATAAATAGATAGATATATATAGATAGGTAAATAGATAGATAGATAAATAGATAAATAGATAGATATATAGATAGATAAATAGATATATATAGATAGATAGATAAATAGATAAATAGATAGATATATAGATAGATAGATAGATAGATAAATAGATATATAGATAGATAGATAAATAGATAGATAGATATATAGATAGATATATGATGATTTCAACGTCTTATCAGACGAGTGCCACTCCCTCAGGCACTGAATGTCCATGAGCCGAAAATGACTTTAGTACTACCGGCAAAATTTACACGCTCAAACAGACATGGCACTGAAGACGGTCACTAGTATACATACACATATATACATACAAACATACATACACATACATACACATACAGACATACATATAACACACATATATGCATACATTTATACACAATACATAGTACACATACATCAACATACACAAGACAAGTCAATGGCATAGATACATATATATATATAAATGCAAATATACATATATACGCATACACACATACCTATATATAAACATACCCACACATATACATACACAGTGCATAACACGCATACATACATATGCATACACACACGCATACATACACATATACATACATATAAATACACACACGCATATATACAAATACATACACACATATACATACGTATACACACATGTACACATATGCACATATATATATATACATACACTTACCTACATATACATACACATACATAAATATGCACACATACACAAACATGCACATACATACATACACATATACATGCATACATATACATACACACATGCATACATACACATACACACATGCATATATGCACATACACACATGCATATATACACATACATACAAAAAATATATATACATAAATACATACACACACATACATATATACATACATATACACATATACATATACACATAGATATACACACATATACATACACCTGTACATGAACATACATACACCTATACATACATATATACATATAATGATGGCAGATCAATTATTACATGCTTCCAGCATTTCAGGCCTACACGCTTCACATTTCCATGGCAACAAGCAAGAGCAAGATAGCCAGCAACAAGTAAAACTGCAGACCAGCTTAATGCGGGTACTGGTCTCCCGCTTTATGTTACTTTTGTTTTTTTATTTTTAATATTAATATTAAGATTTGCTTCTCCTTGAGGGGTCGCCTTTACCGCAGCCTACGGGAGCCCTCTCCACCCTGCATACACATGACAATAAACACATGCGTACATACAGATGTACGCCAACATACGTATGCATGTGCACACACATGCGACCATAATCATGTAGAGGCACACATATACGCACACACATACATATGCCTATACATACGTACACACACATATACATGTAAAATACACATGAAATAACATTCCAAAAGTCCAAGATAGATAGATAGATAGATAGATAGATAGACAGATAGATAGATAGATAGATAGATAGATAGATAGATAGGTAATTTCATGTAACCATGTATGATGTAAGGTGAACTAATATTTTGTGTATAGATGTTCAACATTTCCTTCACTAATACTTAATACGTGAATAGAGCTTAGTAGTAACGTATGAAAACATATTTATAGCAAGTAAGCTACACAGGCACGTCCGCGTTTCATTCCGGCAGTAAAAGACCAAACTATTAAACCATTCTGCTCACACACAGCCACATAAAAGATTATACTTTGTCTTATTTCGTAGCCAGTGTGGTAGCGAAGAAGTAGAAGTTGTCTAATATTGTAGACCTTAACTTTTCAGGTGCATTCTTTTAGTATCTTGAATGTGAACACGACTATTTTTGAACACAGTAACAATTCATTTCTCTCTCAGTTATGCACGGGTTGTGTCCCCTTTCGAATCCAATTCTCGTGAAATACATAAATACGCGGCTAAATAACTGGATTGACATTAAGCCGCTTGGATATCTGACATTGTTTAATCCATTCAAACATCTACGATTACATCTGTTACATACAAAGATAGATCTGCTTCTTTGGCGGAAGTAATCAGTCTTTGGGGAATTCGTGTACGACGAAGCCATTAATCATTTTGCATTATATTTTCATTTCCGTCTGCGAGCATTTCATATGTTTGTCGGGGAAATTAATGGTACCCAAGAGACAGACAATGTTTTACCGCTCGCTATGAATGGAGCTGATGGGCCACGAAATTGTATTTGAGATTCAGAAGATGAATCGCTTTTACTAATCACGATGATATTTATAATTAAACACTCTGCAGGTGCTCTAGAACTGAAATGCCGCTCTTTTGTCGCAAATTTTATACGATAAACAGTAATCTATTATATAAAGTTGTCTGGCTGTATGTGTGATTGCATTTAAATGTCTCAAACTACACAAGAGACACTCGCAACGGTTATATTTACTCTCTTTCCACTGCCGGAAGATATGCCACAAGACCGGCATTTTGGGAGGATCAGGCCAGTGCCCCTAAAGAGAAACACGCAGATCTATTAAAATTACCTGGGCAATTCCGTCGGCATTTCCTGATGGAGGTATCTTAGCGGTAAGCAATAAACTTGGCATACTCCAAAGAGAAAAGAGAAATCCTAGGACTATACAGAACGAATACCTCAGCCCGACAAATAAAAGGTCACTGAAATGGCTCAGTTTCTACCGGAGTGATTATCGAAACCAAATCTTCCACTAGTATTTAACAATCCAGGAGCTATACGCAACTAAGCATCACCACTTATCAAGGCCCAGAGATCACTCGAGGATAAGGCTTAAGAGTGTACAGTAGTCAATTGGACAATATAGTAATCGTTAGTAATGGAACGGCTCATCAAAAACTTGTTTACGTTGGACTTGAAGACAATCAGATTGTAGTCAGTTGGAAAGCAAGAAAACGGAAGACAATTCCACAGGCGTGAAGTTCTAAGAAAGAAGCTTTGCTCATGGAATCTATGTTTAGGTTTAGGCACAGATAAAGAGATGGGGGGATTATTGATAATGGTTTGAATCTGCTTCTGTTAATTATACTATTACACTACTATTAGTAGACCGACCGACGTTGCCCGGTCATAAAATATGCATAAATATTATATTTTAATACAGAAACTGAAACGTGTGCATGCGAGTATTATGTTGTTGTTTTTTTTACACAGTTCGCTTCTTGTAAGTAAAAAAAAATACTCGAGCTGAGATCGAAACCAAACCTTAAAAACAGTGACTCAAGTACTATAACCATTATACTAGCTTAAAATGTGTTTTCAAACTGCTTATTCTTAACATAAGTAATCTATAATGCGAACTATTCACGCATTCGCATTCGTAAATTAGTAAGTGGTAATCGATTAAATAGTCCTAGTTAAGAAAGTAAAAATAAATAAAAATTTGTAAAAATAAATAAAAATAAACAAAAATTAGTAAAAAAAAATAAATAAGAAAAAAAAGTAAAAAAAAATTAATTAAATGAAAATAAAAATGAAAATAATAAAAATGTGTTAAATGGATGCTCATACGTGTGTGTCTCTATGCGGCGTTCTTTAAGTGCAATTCAATACCAAGAATAATATTAATAGAAAATGGATTCTTCGTTAAAAAAAAAGTCACTAAAACTTCAATTCCGATTGTTTTTCTTTCATCAGTACTTGCTAGTTGTCCAGCTGTGAAGGTGGACGTCCTTATCAACGGAACGATTCTTTTTTAACAAATATGTTTGAACAGCAACAAAAAAGACAACTTTAAACCTGTCGATTTGTCAACGACAAGTGAATACCCTCCCGTCTAATGTTTTCTGAAACAACTTACGCGAGCCTCGACAACAACTGCCAGTATTAAAAATGCGAATGAATTCCCAGCCTCTCATATGAAAAGGCTTTCGACATTGCTTCTGCTGAATCGTGTGTGGCCAACAATAATGGCGGGAAAAAGAATAAGCAAAATGTTTAATTTTATTTTACGATATTTCAACGTTATTTAGATTATTTACTGCTGAAAACGAAAGATTTATGCTTAAACCATTATATCCCTCTGTCCTATGAATAGAAACCTTAATTAATTTTTTTTCATCTGTAAGATAATATATAATAGTACTGCTTACTGCATAATTACTTTAAAGAAAGAATAAAATTCATCTATATTTATCAAGTTCTCTACGGTAGTGGTTGGATCCTCTTTAAAATTCTTGTAGAATTAAAGTTCTATTTCTGCAATGATGTATGGACTTGTATATATGCTATCAAACTGCATATCTCATAAAAAAAGGACTGTCTTGTGGCAAACTATGTCTAATTGATTATGGGCAAGAAGTGATGCGGGCCATTATTCATACGTGTTTTTAAATAGTAATGCGTGGACTATATGCAAGCTAACCAATGATGGGATTGATGGAATAAAAACTTTGCAATTCAAATATCTACTTTCTACTTAGAAGACATTACAAACAGGAACCAGTCTTACTATCATAGAGAAGAAAACCATTTTTTAATTATGGCTATCGTCTAAGGAAATTTCCAAGAACAGAGCTTATTCTCAAGGTCTAGAATCTCCCCAGCCCAAGCGCTGCCGTTACTAACTCGTTCTTAATAAACACTTCCATAATGAAAACGCGATGCTGGCATGTCCAATCCATATGTGTAATCTTAAATGATTCAAAACAAAATGGCGTTAGATTTTTATTCGAATTTTTTTTTCGTTATTTTTTCTGATTTGCGTTTAACTCTAGATATGTGTCACATTATTTTGTTTCCGCCAATTTTATCTTGTCTTGAAGTAAAGCTAAAAACATTATGTTTCTGAATTTTTTAGATGAGGCTTAATAATTTGCATTATTTAGATAATTCGGACTACTGGTCTCATCTTAAGTGTTATTCTCAAACCATAACCTCCGAGCTTTTTCAGGAGTATTTGTCGAACTCGGGAGTCTTTCGTTCGAACTTGGGATACTGCACGGAATTTCGAACAGAGCTCTTTATTCCATAGGGATAGCGTTCTCGTTCCGTCAGCCATGACCGGATAAAAGTCTTAAATAAGTTGCGATTGTATTCTCAATAGGACAGGGATCGAACCTTTAACCTCCAGAAAAGTGTGTCTTGAATTTTACCAAGTATTTTATCTAAGGCCACAACTCCTTGTGATTACTGACTTCGATAGAAAGATTCCCGAGTCCGACAAGATAATCAGAAGGTTCGTGGTTACATCGTTCGAAACGTTGTGAGATTAACACTCAAGATGAGAAAGCAGTTTGAATTATTAAACAACTAGACACTAAAGACAGCTTCGTTGTTGTTCGTAATATTAAGGCTGTCAAGTGGCATATAAAACGATCATATAAAACCTTCTCTGCTTCCTTCAATGTTAAAATTCTAATTGAATAAAGCAGTGAGTTTTTTTATGAAAACTCGAATAGTACACTAAAAGGTGACTGTTCACATTGATACTTATACAATCTGAAATCAAGTGAGGCAAATGACAGTTTTAAGACAATAGTCGAGTTGACATGTCAAAGGTCAAAGCATAGAGCAATTATGCACAACACAGTTGGAGATTTGGCATTTGGAGAGACATCATAAAATTCCGGGACTGAAGGTATGCGACTGACAGCAAACATGAGTAATTTCTTTTTTATTATGATCGTAAACACACACACATAAACACACACACATAAACACACAGACACAAACACACACACATAAACATATGCACACACATACACACACACACATATATATATATATATATATATATGCATGTGTGTGTATGCAGCAGATAGCGTTATATTTCCTACATTGCCTGGGAAAAGTTTGAATCCAGTTTCCCTCTGTATTTATTTATTCATTTATTTATTTATTTGCGAACTGTTATCTTCATCTTAATTGTTGTTGTTGTTGCTGTTGTTGTTTCACCACGTTTCGGCCAACTCATCCTTTAACCTTCTCCAGATGATTAACCGCGACGAAGATGGACGAAACCTGGTGAAACATCAAAAACAACTATAAAGATGAGGATAACAGTCCGAAAATAATTAAAATAAATACACATAATAAAAAAAATGCTGTATAGTTTTTATTAAGCTTTTGATGAAATAGTAAGATGAACAAGATATGAAATCTTTGACATTCTCTATCACGTATATTTCACCATATATATATATATATATATATATATATATATATATATATATATATATATATATATAGGATATATATATATGTGTTTTTGTGTGTGTGTTTTCTTTTGTGTGTGTGTGTGTTTTCTTTTGTGTGTGTGTGTGTATGTGTATGCGTTTGTGTGTGTGTGTTTGTGTGTGTGTTTGTATGTGTGTGTTTGTGTGTGTTTGTGTGTGTGTGTTTTGATTCTTAATCCGGCAGGAATGATGTGATGCGTCTAGTGTGTTATGTATAAGTTAGTGTTACGTTCTCGCTTGCATCCCTAACACCGCTGGCTAACCTCGTGGTGAAAAGGGAGCAGCTACGCATAAGTCTTCCCTGCCAGTACATAACCTGTCCATCATAAAGACTCCTACAGTGCCTCCACGTTGGCCACACACGGTAACTGGGTGCCTTGCAGCCTCAGGCTAAACTTGTAGGAGATCTCGGAATAGTAGGGGACCCCAGAGGTAGTGCATTATGGTCCACCGATGTGTGGGCAATCCCTGGCACATTACCAACCCCTACCCCATTGTCTTGTGGGTTCCCTTGGTTGGGCGAAGACTAGGGGAACCAACCCCAAAATCAAACACCACTGCCTTGTGGGCCTTATCAAAGCAAAAGGCTAAGAGATGGAAACTCTGACTTCAAATCCTACTGCTGCGACTGTTTACCTCACTGAGATTACTTTTGGCCAGAAACTGAGGCCTCCTCTGCTACCAGTCGTCGCGGATTCGCTCCACTGAACATGAGCTTTGGAGGTTCAGAGGGTGTCTCTCTGATGCGCAACAGATATTGCATCTAAATTGACTGCGCAAGCAAGTTTGGAGCCAAAGTGAAAAGCCCTGTGGTGATGGTGTGAGATTACGCCAACAATGAGGGATAGACCACTGAGGCCCCAACTAGTCAAGACTGACGGACTGCATGATGATTATATATATATATATATATATATATATATATATATATAGAGAGAGAGAGAGAGAGAGAGAGAAAGAGAGAGAGAGAGACGAAACACGTGTCAGTGGATAATTATATTTTAAAAATAATATATATGTCGCTCCCCATTAAGGGGTACCAGATTGATCAATGGAAAAATTATTCCCAACAAGCATTTAGGTAAAAATGCACTTTATTTATTTATTTTTTTTTTTTTGTTTTACAAAATAACAAACTTGGGTACATTTTTACAGATCTGTTTCGTTCACGGGAAACAATCAACATTTGTATGGCAACATTGAATAGCGATATGAAAATAAAAATCTGATATAATTTTAATATTCAAACAAGAAATTCAGATGAAGAATAAAGCTATGGTTTTTCAAATATAAGATCTTTTCATCAAAGAATAAAAATTAGTATTACTCGATGTGATGAACTAATAAATAATGAAATTTATTAATATTTTCATTTGCAAATTTCTCGTTTGCTTATATTTAGTATATTCAGCTTCCTATTATTTGATAATTATTCATCTTATGTAATTTAACTACTCGCGGTAGTAATGACATACAAATAACATGGTTGTGTTTTAGATAACTCAGCAATACGATACTAGAGCTATAAACATTGTTCTTAAAAAACACGTTAAAATGAATAAACACGAAAGTATTTTCTCATTTTCAAAATATTGGCCTTTTATTGGTAACACCTTGTGTACATTTGTTACACCTTGTGTATAGTTGTTACAACTTGTGTACAATTGTTACATCTTGTGTACAGGTGTTACACCTTGTGTATAGTTGTTACACCTTGTGTACAGGTGTTACACCTTTTGTACAATTGTTACACCTTGTGTACATCTGTTACACCTTGTGTACACTTGTTACACCGTCTGTTCAGTTGTTACACCTTGTATACAGTTGTTACATCTTGTGTATAGTTGTTAACCTCAGTTTTAGGTTACAAGTGTATAACAGTTCAGTAATTATAATTTTGCACAACTAGGCTTCAATGGCGCGTGGAAAAACAATTTTATATAATTTTATATTGAGTCATTAAAATTCGTTTTTTTTTGCCTGTGCTAATATTGAACCGAGACACGTGATAAAAGATAAACGATCAATTGTACATGAACAAATGACTCATTTTGTTATTTCGTTCGTGTATTTCCAACATTATCTTTGTATTATATTTTGTTTTATTAAAATTTGCTTTTCTCATTGTTGTTCCCACATTCGTGAGGAATAGATACATTGTATATATATATATATATATATATATATATATATATATATATATATATATATATATATATATAATGTATCTATTCCTCACGAATATATATATATATATATATATATATATATATATATATATATATATATATCCGTTCACATACACTTTTCCATGATAAAGCTAGAGCCGAGGATTAGATGGAATGTAGAACTGGATAAAAATATAAAAATTAAAAATCGAGGCATAGCCAATAGATTGCGCCTTGGCCCATATGGTTAGGTCGTCAGTATTGCACACTTCATACGTGCGACAAACTGGGTTCGCACCTATGTCATGGCACGTCACTGATGAGGTGCAGTACATCGAAACCAACTATGGGTCTGGCGTTGTCTGTTGTCGAACCAATTGCTCGATTCCATCTAATTCAGAGTTCTATCTTTATCATGAAAAAGTGTATGTGAAGTGTATATATATATGTTTTATATATATACGAGGGGCGTGCAATAAGTAATACCCCTGACTCACTTCCCATAGCAGTAGAGCAACGAAACTTGACAGAGATATTAGTCTTTCTCTACATAGGAACCACGCAGAGTTATGCATTTCTCCCATCGTTTGATGCAGCTCTGGAGACCGTTTTTGTAGAACACCCCAGGTTGGTCCTCCAACCACGACGTGACTTCAGAAATCAAGGATGGATAATCTAGGAAACGCGTTCTTTTCAAAAACAACTTCATGGCTGGGAAGAGGTGAAAGTCAAAGGGTGCAAGGTCAGGAGAGTAGGAAGATTGGGGTGATTTCATAACCACACGCCCGTGCTTCTGATCTGGCGACATGCGAGTTGTTGACAAACGCGTTGGCTTGCAGGAGGAGGATACCTTTGCTGATCTTGCCCCTCCTCTTGATTTTGATAGCTTCCCTTAATTTTTTCAAAAGTGAAGCATAATAGGCTCCTGTAATTGTGGTACCCTTTGCCAGGAAATCTGTCATCACTACTCCGTCCTGGTCCCAGAAGACTGTGAACATGACCTTGCCAGCGGAGGGCTGCACCCTTGCCTTCTTTGGAGGTGGTGAGTCCAAGTGCTTTCACTGCGTTGACTGGGCTTTGATCTCTGGATCATAGTGATAGACCCAGGTTTCATCCTGTGTAATCAGTCTTTTTAAAAACTTTGACTCATCTTCTTGGCACATCTCACAATTCATCCTCGATCACTCGACGCGTTCTCACTTCTGGAATGGTGTGAGCAACCTGGGAATCCATCTGGCAGACACCTTATGCATATGCAAATGGTTATGAATGATAGTTTCCACAGACCCTTTACTAATCTTGATATCTTGGGCTATTTAGCGAATAATAATGCGCCGATCTACCAAAATGGCAGCTTCAACTTGACGGACAGATGCCTCATCAATGGCAGAACGGGGGCGACCAGATCTGGGAGCTGTTTCCACAGACTTTCGGCCATGTTTGAATTCACGACGCCAGCGTTTTACAAGGTTATATGATGGGGCATTATCACCATAAGTTTCTTTCATTTCATCAAAATCTCCTGTGGTGTGCGTCCTTTCAAATACAAAAAACCAGATCACTGCTCGACATTCAACAGGCTCCATTTCACCCCTGACTCAGTTCAAACACCTGTAAAACAGAAACCGCAATTAGTTCAAAGTTGTAATTTACCACGTAACCCGTAAAGATATAAAACATTGCACATGCAAAATTTCAGCTAGATCAGACAACTGGAAGTGGGTCAGGGGCATTACTTATTGCACGCCCCTCGTATGGATGTGAACGAGTATATATATATATATATATATATATATATATATATATATATATATATATATATATAAAAAACAAATTGTTATCGATAACTGTCCAATTAAAGACGGAATATTCTCTTTCGTAGCTAAATCGTAGTATATATATATATATATATATATATATATATATATATATATATATATATATATATATATATATAACTACTTAATTTACTCACATAAAATTAATATACGAAAGTATAGATTTATGTGTAAACTTTAAGTATTTACTTCAAAAGTGCTCAATACGTAGGTAGAGCTAGTTAGTAGTTTATAAAATATATATGGCGATTAAGCTACACTGAATATTCGGCGTTTCATCCACTCTAGGACTCCTCAGGCTTACGCATAAGCCTGAGGAGTCCTAGAGTGGATGAAACGCCGAATATTCAGTGTAGCTTAATCGCCATATATATTTTATAAATTACTATATATATATATATATATATATATATATATATATATATATATAGTCTTTGAAGTTTGTAACCTTTAAAACTATACAAAAAATATTTTTTATCATTCGTTAGAAAACCATCCAGTCAGTAAGTCATTTAATTACCTGCAATCACTGCATCAACTCGCTCTCGAATTTACTATAATACCAATCATTTATTTTTCAAGGGATCATCAGTTGTTTACCATGAAACACTGCTTCGGGGATTTAAAAACAAAACATTATATTACATCATGCCTCCCCAGCAGTGTTGATCAAACACCACCTCCCTTAATCTTAGGAAGAAGACATGTTACAAACATTTGATCCAATTTCCTATTCTTAATTGCAATTACTAACCTTTTCATACTATAAAAATGAATTTCTTACCTGTGCGATTCATCAATTTCCACATTTAAAATGGATACATTTTTTAAATTTTTAATTTATCAGTCTTGTATTTATAAGATTAGGATTAATCCATTTAACTACTTATCTCCCCCACTATAATTAGTATTTAGTATATTTACATTCTTATTTAAAATTAGATATATAAAGGTTAAAAATATTTTTACATATATATATATATGTATATATATATATATATATATATATATATATATATATATATATATATATATATATATTTGCGATAATAATTTTTAAATACCTACAGACACTAGTGTTTTATCCTTTCAGGAATCAGCAACATGGTGACATTATTACTGCCGGTCGGGAAATTCGAATCCGGCAACGAAGTCATCTCTGACTCCATTAGCATCCATTGCCGGCCAACCTTAATCGCGAGAAATACTGTTGAAATTTAAACATTAATTTTTAAATGTCTTAACGTCTGTCAATGTGATTTAACGATTATAACATCATGATCTGCGCATGCGAACTTAAGTGACCGACTTTATTTCAACTGTAAAGTGGTCGACGATAAGAACCGAGTTTTAAAAAGGGCTGCAATAATTATTTACTATAAATAAGTGTTTCATCCTCCCGGAAATCATCAGTGCCGGTTAACACGATTACTGCCGGTCGGAAGATTCGAACCCGGCAACGAAGCCATCTCTGACTCCAAGGAACAAACCATCTCATCCAACTTTAACCAGTTTTACTTGTAGGATAAAGTATGCTGGTGTTAGGTTATCTTGACAAAACCCCGTATAGACCGAAAGCACCCGGTTTCTAGTACGCATTAAAACTTTTAGTAATGCGGACGTACTGATGATAGCCTATTACCGCACACATCGTCTGAATCGCTGTCCAAACTTCTCTAATTGATTGTATGTTTGTTATTTAAGTAGTGAATAATTTAAGCGTGAAATTCTTTTTATTTTTATCATGTGTTTCTTTTTTTTATTTTATAACTAAAAAAAAAAAAAAACGGTTGATAGAAAATAGGTTTGTCTCGTGAGGTCGAATGTGTAATAAAAGCTTCATAAAACTTTTAGAAGTTTTATTGTCTATGTGTGCACATAATATCAAGATCGGAAGTTGGAATAATTCAGAACATATTAGTGTATATATATATATATATATATATATATATATATATATATATATATATATATATATATATATATATATATGTCACTGTGTGTGTGTATGTATGATTTCCTTTTTTATAAGTTTCGAAACGGCTGTCTATCGTTTCCAAATTTCACAGTAAGGTAATTTATATATCTGGCAGTGTTCTTAGACATGTTTTGTACAGAAATTCGCCCGATAAGCATTGGAAATCGAAAAAACCCAATCTTAAAAATACCCTTTCTCTCTTAAAGATAAAAAAGAAGAATTTTTTACAGAGGATTATTTTACGTTACACCGGCGAATGAGAATAATCGGTTTTGCCGATTTAGCAGATTTCCCGCTAGATCTGGGGAATTCGTTTGCAATCTAGCGGGTAAAATTTTGATCCAGCGGCTCGCGGAGTTTCTAGAAAATATTGAAATATTTGACACCCACAAACCCGCAATTTAAGATTAAAAGTTAAGAAAACATTTAAAACATAAACTAAACTCATTCAGGTAAAAAAGTAGCATTTATTGCCTTTGGTAACAATTATTTAATGACTTCTTGTTTTTTTGTTCTCGCCATTTTTTTTTTCGGTTAACCATTTATTAACTCGCCATGAAATCGACTTTTCTAAGTACTTCTTATTTGGGGAGTGGGAGGGAGGGCTTTCCAACTTCTATAGATTTAAATATGATCGCCCCCCCTCAATTTAAAAGTATTTATTCACTTGGTAAACGTGTAGAAAATTTAAAAGTCGAAAATTATAAAAATAAGCAACAACAACAAAAAACTTATACCAAAGGCAGTAGAATTTTATTATCTACCGACATGTATCCTTTTAACGTGCTAAAACTAAGTTTTCTTTTTTAAGTTCAAAATATGTTTTTTAAGTAGTTTTTACACACGGGATTAAAAATAAACAAATGGCCGCTTATCGCTTAACGGGTGGTTTAATACTTGAAAAGTTTAAAACAAATTAAGTATTCTACAACTAACCCTAAATTCGAGTTGCACTCTCAAATTTAGAGTTAGTGGTAGTTATAATTTCTTTTATACACTTTTTCAAGAATGAAGTCCCCAACGGTTAGCAACAAGCAACCAGTTATTTGATGTAAAGACAACTAAGAGAAATGAAATAAAAAAAGCGTAAAAACAATTTTAGCATGTATAAAAGATACTTGAATTTCACTGCGTTTGGTATAACGTATTTGTTGATTTTTGATATTGTTTATAATTTGTCGACTGT
Source organism: Euprymna scolopes (assembly GCF_053919585.1). Classification (NCBI taxonomy): domain Eukaryota; kingdom Metazoa; phylum Mollusca; class Cephalopoda; order Sepiida; family Sepiolidae; genus Euprymna; species Euprymna scolopes. Next base: position 157,652,760 of record NC_136495.1, on the reverse strand, counting down.
TAACTATTCTACACTTTAACAAAGAGCCAACATTCATGCTTTTATTTATTTTTACTTCTTTTTTCAACGTTTATTATTGCATTTAATTATCAGCGTGAACCAACTTTTTTTAAGACGCAGCATATGTTAACACCTCAGGGAAGTTTATTGCGCTTATTCTTTAGCAAACATTAAAAAAATAGAAGCAAAGTTTTCCACGTGTTTAAAAATATTACTAGCTTTCCTCCGATGGCAAAGTTCGACACAAACCGAAAAAAGATATTGTAAAATTGGCAAATATTTAAATTGTAAGATTTTTTTTAATTTTTAAAATACTCGGAGCAAACAAAGATATACTTGACTGTGAATAATAGTGGCCAGGAAAAGTACTGCCCAATTTAATATAAAGTAACACTTGTATTTCCAAGGATTTTCCCCGTTTAGGATTCAAGACTGTTAAGCATTTTATTTTTTCTTGCTGATAAATTCTACATGATTTATTTTTTTTAATGTGATTTCGTGTGGAATATTTTAATAAAAATTTATATCAAAAAATGATCCCCACTTTCAATTCTAAAATATTTTTCGGGATATTTACACGTAATCTCCTTAAAAATCAGAATCTCATTTTTCAAGGAGGGTAGCTAAGGGTCCTTATCTGCTTTTAAATATAGATATAATTTATTTTTTCAATTGACAAACTACTACCAATGATTTTCTTCTTGTGCTATTTTTCTCATTTTTGTGCCATTTTTAACTACCTCGCCCAATCCCCCTTCAGAATGGTTCTAAAATCTATCAATTAATTCATGTATAAATGCGGTGCCTGCGTTTTTGGGATTTAGTTTTTAATTTTTATTTTGCAAATATTTATTTTTCTGATATTTAAGAAGAAATTATTCGGCAACATATACTTTTATATAAAAATCACTTTGTGTATGTGTGTGTGTGTAAATTTTCTTCCTTATAGGTTCCGAAACGGCTGAGCCTATCGTTTGCAAATTTCACATAAAGCTAATTCATATGTCTGACAGTGTTCTTAGATATGTTTTGTACAAAAATTCGTCCGATAAATATCGAAAATCGAAAAAATTCGATCTTAAAAATAGTCTTTTCTCTCCTATAAATAAAAAAGAATTATTTTTACATAGGGATATTTTACGTTACACCGGCCAAGGGAAATAATTAAATCTCAGCAAATAATTTCTTCTTTAAAAAACAGATTGGTTAGCATCTGGACATAGAGTTCAAAAGTAGAGCATTCGGTTACAGACTGAATTATCCCCCTGTTTAACCCCAGGTGTACCTCACGATTTTATTTCAATTTTTCAAATTTTTTTTTTATAAGAACATGTAATGTAAGAAATAATTTTATAAATTGAAATAAGCAGTCTCAAAAATGTATATAGCCGTGTTCGTTAAAACGTAATCTATCTACTGCAAACGTATAAGTTTAACACGACCGAAATGACAGAATAGAATTCCCAGAATCATGTAAAGTATCAGTACGGTAACAATTTGTCACACAAATGGTCTGGTGTACAAGGGTGACGTGAGAGTGATAAATTCATAGGGAGGGAATATGTTTTATAACCTTTTTACCTCTAAAACGCTTAGGGAGATGCAGAAAGCTCTGAACGAATGTAATATTTTATGTAATAAATATTGGTGCATAAATATTTTCGTGAAACACGCTGTAGGACGTGCTACTGGTGTTGAGTGGAAAATAACCGCAAAGACAGTGTTTGGGCACTTTCCTATAAAGCCTGCATTTATCGGAGAAAATCATATATATATATATATTATATATATAATATATATATATATATATATATATATATATATATATATATATATATATGCGTTTTATTTTTTATTACCGTATTTTTCTGTTAAGTTACATTATTGTTTCAGCTACTCAGCCGTTTTTTGGCCGTCTGTAGCTTCCTCAGGCTTTTACAGAAATCATATTTTCTTATATATATATATATAAATATATCGCGTTTTTTCGTAAATATATATACGAAAATATGATTTTATACATACATATATATTAGTATATCATATTTTCTTATATATAAAAAATATCACACACACACACACACACACACAAACACACACACACACACACACATATATATATATATATATATATATATATATATATATATATATATATATATATACACACATGTGTCTACTTTTTCACTTGATAAATGGAAAAGCCATTTTCTATTTTGTCGGTCTTTTCATCCTGCGATCTGGTTTCAATCTTTAAAATTTGATTCATTTCGATGAGTTTCGCTCGATGTAATTCTCCACCCTACACTGAGAAGATGACGGATTTTCAGCGCTGGAAACTACCTCGGAGATTTAATATTACTACCACGGGGGTCTTTTCAGTTAAGAAACTCCTCGAACACCGATTACAGATTTGCTATTAACATGATACGCATAAAATACCACCACCACCACCACTATTACTATATTATTTTATTGATAACACTGTTCTTATTCTTCTTATTTTATTATTTTAAATTATATCTTTTAAGAGAGAAATGTAGTTTTCGTGAAGCATTGCTGATAAACTCTATATGAAATACTTTTATTAGAATAATTTTCCCGTTTGAGATTATTTGCATTATCACAATAAACATTAATCACACATTAAATATTCATTTTTTAAGATTGAAAAATAATATTTTCTTACCGACAAAAGTCTTACTTATGTGAATGTTATGAAATCTGATACCAATGCAGTGGAAAAAATTTAACGTAAAATAAGCACCCATTTTATGACCATCGTTTTTTTTAGGGCGCTTTGTTTTTAACAAATAAAAGCGAAGAAAAATGAGTATGGTCACCTTTATGTTGGGGGTTGGGAGACAACGTACAATGAACACAGTTTAACGTAAAAGGAGCACTCCCTTTCAAAAAGTGTAAACATAATTTTTGTCGGGGAGAGGGGGTCAACTGTAAGTTCTCATTTTGCGTTTAGTTGTGTTCATTCTTACAGCAAAGAGCCACTTCACCTTGTTTGAGGCGAAAATGTAATTTTAGTGTTAAAAAATATAAACAAAAGCAAGCAATCGAACACAGAATTTGGGTTTCGACTCTTCAATAATAATAATAATAATAATAATAATAATAATAATAATAATAATAATAACAACAACAACAACAACAACAACAATAATAATAATAATAATAATAATAATAATAATAATATGAAACATATAAAGTTTTTGCTAAAATTAACTAAACATATGAAACAAAGGAAAGTTTGTTAAAATTAACAATTACAATTTTATGAAATAAATAAAAGTTAAATTAAAATTTTATGAAACAAATAAATGTTTTTGTTAGAATAAACTAAACATATGAAACAAATAAAAGTTTAACAAAACGTTAAACCAAATAATCATATGATTTGGTTTAATGTTTTTTTTAAAACTTTTATCTGTTTCATATGTTTAGTTAACTTTTGGTATTATAATCCAGTCTGCATCCATGCAACAATTGCAACATCTTTAATCTCTGATGGATTTATAATTTATTTTGATGAATCATAAATTCTTGTACTTCGAAACGATATCACATCGATGTGTGTGTGCCATTTAAACATAAACTATTCCATTTTTCATAAACGACCATTTCGATACAATCACGCCTGAGATAAATTTTATTTGCTAATAACGTTAAACTATTCCCGGCATGATGGCAGACAATAAAGAAAATGACCTTCACTCTTTCAGACGATAACATTTAATAACAAAACTTCTTTGCATAAACAAGAAACTTTACCAATCACTGATTGCCATGGCCGATCATTCACGCTAGTCCAACATTTCAAATTCCTTATATTGATATTTTTAAGCAACATGAGTGGAAATAAATTCATTGAAGACATTGCCAAGTCTGCTGTAAAGAAGGTAGTCTCCTTCTATCGGAGTAGAAATATTATTTAATCTATCAGTATCCCATATCCTTACACAATACCGCACAATCACGTTGACACACCGGTTCTCGTCAGATCACCAAAGTTAAGCAACGTTAACTCTGGTCAGTACCAGATGGGTGATCATTTGGGAAGGCCAGGTGCGGTATGTATCGCAATGTAAAATACCAGGTTGGGAAACTGGCGCGGTCTATCCTTCTCTCGAGGGTAGATGGGACTCTGTCTAGTGATGGTGTCACGATAAAATATCCTTGATAGCCCTGGCGAAGCATCAAGTATTCAGCTACCGACAAGATTTGAGTTACACTATAAACTGGACGCTGGATGGATGCATCTCATATCCTTATAAAGCCAGACTTCGCTTGTGCACGGAGTATTGTTGCCACATATGAACTGGCTTACTTTTCGCATTTGGTCCTGGTAAAAACAAGAAATACTCATACTGTCTGCTAAGTTCAAACCGATGTCGCATCACCACAGAGTTGCATTCCCGTGTTTGCTTTACAAATACTTCCGCAGAATTTGCTTTAGTTATCTGATAATTACTGAATTTGTATTCCCTCAACCTAAGTACCCACAACCTATTCGACTTATTACTAACACAACTGAACCCCCTTCGCAGTAAAGGTCTCTAAAAATCAGAAAATTTTCTACTGCGATAGTTTCTCTCTTTGAACCGCTTGTTTTGCAAGATTGGAGATCGACCCCTATATCACATAAAAGGAACCAAATTCCCTTAATCACCAATTAAAATTGAATCACGTGATTATTTAAAATTGAATCACGTGAGTATTTATAAACGATTAAAAGTAAAAACGTGTATTTTTTTTTAATTTTTGAAAAGAATTTTTCAATTTTTTTCATTTTTTCTTATAATGGATTATGCCAACAACAAGACAATTGTGGATCATGTATTTACCTTTGATGCCGAAATTAGTCATGAAAAAATTCGTTGACCCGAATAACCCTTCGATGCACACGCAAGCCATAGATGGTTTATGGTCTCATTGTAAAAAAAAAATAAGACAATTTTAGAACCTAACAGAATTCATGTGGCCAAGAAAAGAAAAGGGGGGAATCTTTCCCAACAATATTAAAAAAAAAATTTTATATTGCCTAAAATTTTAAAAAACTTCTATTTATATTATTTTTTAAACAGTATATATTGTTTAAAATAAATAAAAAGTGTATATTATTTTAAACACGTTCTGTTTATAATGTTTAAAATAAATACATTTTTTTATTATTTTAAAAATTTCTGTTTATAATGTTTAAAATAAATAAAAAGTGTTTATTATTTTAAAAAAATTCTGTATGTATTGTTTAAAATAAATAAAACGTGTTTATTATTTGAAAAAAGTTCTGTTTATAATGTTTCAAATAAATAAAACGTGTTTATTATTAAAAAAAGTTCTGTTTATATTGTTTAAAATAAATAAAAAGTGTTTATTATTTGAAAAAAGTTCTGTTTATAATATTTAAAATAAATAAAAAGTGTTTATTATTTTAAAAAAGTTCTGTTTATAATATTTAAAATAAATTAAAAAAAATTATTATTTAAAAAAAAGTTGTGGATTTATTGTATGTTTTAGAAAAAAAGTTCTGCTTATTTAAAACTGTAAGCTTAAAAAATACCGATATTATTGTTTGCATATTGTTTGCACAGTAACTTAACAGTGATTGAGGATCAAAAGTATTTTATCACTCAATCTCCAATCTTATCGCTTGTTTTTGGAATTAAATCCATGCTCACTGTTTCCCCGACCGAACCAATGCAGAGATTCCTGATGAACCGTCACCTTAAAAATTAGAAAGAGAATGAGAAAGAGAATAAGAATAAGAATAAGAATAAGAATAAGAATGGAGGCCAAAAGATGAGACAAATGAAGGAAAAAGCACGAAGAAGAAGAGGAAGAGGACGATGTGAAGAAGAAGAATCTAGGTCGATGCATCTGCCACTAGTCTCTCCGTCTTGGATGGGGTCCCAAAAATGGTCTCCTATCTAATAGTTCCCACTTTGTCCACTGGGCTCCAACCCCTGTCCCATCACCGCAATGTTGCATCCGTGTGCCTGCTTTACAAGTATTCAAATGGAATGTGCTCTGATGAACTCGTTGCACTTGTTCCCTCTCGACCTACATATCCCGACAAACCCGTTTAACAACAAAATCACACCCCTTCACTGTTAGAAATGTCAGAAAGATTTCTACTCTAATAGCTTCTTCCCTAGAACGGCTAAACTTTGGAATTCCCTTCCTTTTACTGCTTCTCAAACTGTACTGATATGCAGAAGTTCAAATGCGACGTAAACCAACATCTTTCTTAAGCATGGTCCCAATTAGTAGCCCCTTACGTCCAAGCGACTATATGCCTTGTTTGGGGGGGGTGAAGGTGAGTAGAGAAAAAAAATGTCCAGGAGTGGACGTCAGTCCCAGAATCTTACCAAAGCAGGATGCTCTCTCGAGATGAGAGAGAAGCAAAGGAGAGGAACGTGAACGTGGATGAGTAAGAAAGGGTGAAGACAAACGGGGAAGTGAAGAAAGAGGAAGAAAAAGAGAAAACGTTGAAAAAAAAAAGCAGAAAAAAAAGAGAAGAACGAGACGTCATAAAAAGATGCAAGTTAAAAAAAAGTTTATTAAAACATAACATCAAAAGAAAAAAAATGCTAAAGTCCCAAAAGAGTCAAAGAAAGGTACTAAAATTATATGAAAAAAATGCTATAAGAACACTAAAAAAACGCTAAAAAAAAAAAACGCTAAAAAAGATACACATATGATACCAGAAAAAGAAAAAAGAGTAAATAAAATCGGTAAAAATGATAAAGGGAACTTACGCACGCAAATCCGTTTTTAATATTCCTACCGTAAACAATACCACTTGGCGGCCTTTTTATATATCGACCGGTTTTTATCATGTCATGTCTCATTAACGTTGAGCTTCGTATAAAAGCTAATGCGTTTCAACGTCAGCATTTATTTCTAGGCCAAAACCTGAGCAAATATCTTTTGTTTGAATATATATATATATATATATATATATATATATATATATATACATATATATATATATATATCATGTTATGCAGATATTTAAAGAAACGATTTGCGTTATATTTTAGCAATAAGTTTTATCAGTATAAATTAACACTTTTTGAAAGCTTTTTTTCTCCCTTTACATATGATGCATCATCGCCTCACAATTAGTGATGAGTACATACATACACACACACACGCACACACACACACACACACACACACACATATATATATATATATATATATATATGGCATTTTCAGTTGGACTGTATTCTCGTCGGTTCGTACGTTGATCTATTTGGAAAATTATGTGTGAGTCTGTCAACATTACATCATCAACGCTCTGATCCCCATCTGGCATCAATTGTGATGGATGGCTCTCGTCTGGGTGAGGCCCCGTGTTTTGACAAGCTTCTGGGTTTGACCTTTACTCCTGATCTGAAATGGAACACGTACATCAAGTCTGTTGCCAAGGTCGCTGGAAAGATGGTGGGATCCTTCTACCGCTCCAGAAGATATCTCACTACGGATGCAATTCTCTATCTATATAAAAGCCAAGTACGTCCAAGTATGGAGTACTGTTGCCATATCTGGGCGGGAGCTGCTAAGGACAGCCTATCCTGCCTTGACAGAGTACAAAATAGACTTCGTGGCTTAGTGGGGGATGCCCTTTTCTCTACCCTGCAACCTCTCTCCCACAGAAGAGACGTTGCGAGCCTGTCCTTGTTTTATCGTTATTTCCATGGCAGATGCTCGTCTGAACTCCAATCTCTGGTCCCCCCTCGCCAATCTTTCACGAAAAACACCCGTCTAGCTGAATCCACTGTGAAAAATTTCCCCCACTCTATATCTGTGCCTAAATCAAAACGCAGATTCCATAAACAAAGCTTCTTTCTTAGAACTGCACGCCTGTGGAACTCTGTTCCGTCTGCCTGCTTCCCTCCGGACTACAACTTGGTTGTCTTCAAGTCCAATGTTAACAAATTCCTAATGAACCGCCCCCTTAAGTAAACATTTCAGCAAATCTCCTCACTAACGTAATGTACTTGCAATAACCCTTATCCCTGAGTGGCTTCCGGGCCTTGATAAGTGGTGATCACTGTGTAAAAAAAAAAAAAAAAAAATGTGCTGCAGAACTATTAATCTAAAACAAACTTTAAAAAAAATCCAAGCAGGAAGGAAAAAGGACAAAAACGACCCAGTCGCTGATCACTTACTATTTGTGACTTTTGGAATGTTTATTCATGTGTATTTTGCATGTATATATGTGTGTACGTATGTATATGCATATGTGTGTATATGCGTATATGCGTGCCTCTATGTGATTATGTTTGTATGTGTGTGCACATGCATACGTATGTTGGCGTACATCTGTATGTACGCATGTGTTTATTTCCATGTGTATGCGGGGTGGAGAGGGCTCCCGTAAGCCGTGGTGAAGGCCACCCCTCTAGGAGAAGCAAATCTCTGAGTTAAAAAACATAAAGCTTGAGATCAGTACCCGCATTAAGCATGTCTGCAGTTTGACTTGTTGCTGGCTATCTTGCTCTTTCTTGTTGCTGGATCTCAACATTTTGAACCGAGAGAGGAGACTTAGCTGTCGTACAAAGCTAAGACTTTGTAACATCATCTCTATATAGATACTCCCTCACGCATTTGTCTATTAAAATGGTCCTGTGGCGATGGAAGTAATTTTTGGGCTCGTGTCTGAGGGAGTGGCATTCGTCTGACAAGACGTTGCAGTCATCATTATATATGCATGTATGCGTGCATGTATATATATGTATGTATACCAGTGACCGTTTTCAGTGTCAGGTCTGCTTGTGCGTGTGAATTTTGCCGGCAGGACTAAAGTCATTTTCGGCTCATGGAGTTTCAGTACCTGAGGGAATGGCACTCGTTTGACAAGACGTTGCAATCATCAATAATCATATATATATATATATATATATATATATATATATATATATATATAAGGGCTACTATGAATTACTAAAGGAATTCTATCTTGGTAATTTCTACAGCAAATTGTTTGTTCATATTACATTAAAATTTTTGTGTTTTGGATTAATCCGAGAAACATGGAACAGGCAGGGCATTCCAAAACCAAGCAGTTCGAAGAAATAAACCATTAGAGACGAATACAATGAAGGAATAGGATTATGCGGTTTGTCGGATTGGTCGGTGGTATTTATGTTGAGTGGTTATAAACAAGTTTATTCCGTGTAAGCAGTTGTAGAACAAGCACAAGGATGCCACATTACGGCGCTGAGACAGGGGTTGAGGCTTAATAGAGCGTGACGGACATAATAGAATAAGAGATTCTTTTATATACCCTGTCCAAGAGTGAAAGACTAATAGTTGCTTGAACCAGCCAACGCCAAGGAACGCTGTTTGAAATTTTATTCTTATCGCTAAACGCGTAGATTAAATAGATGCATCTTGAAAAAACGTCTGTGTTTATTTATGGTTTTTGAGGTTTTCTGGTTGTATTTTTAATCAATTTTATTGTTGTCCGCGCGTTTTCCCCCCTCGTATTTTTAGGCTGTCTTCTCGTATCGTATCTGGCAGCCATATTGTTTTTATAAGCTGTGTACATTTTATCAGTTTCTTTTTTATTTTACTTCAGATAACAACAACTGGTACGAAGTCTCGTGACCAGTCTTCAAAGTGTCGTGTTAACATATTAACGAGAAGAGACGATTTGAAAGTAAGTCGTTTATTCTTATCAATAAATTGACCTTTTCTTTATCCCTGATAAGACAATGGATTAACAAGTTCACGAAATAAATATCAAAGTTTTCTTTTACAGCAGTTCTTAATATCGTCAAATATTTATTCATTCAGTTTTCGTTTGGTTGTATTATTTTACGGCATATCAACTTTTATCGGGTTATTTTATGCCGAATCCTGTAATTTTAGAACACGTTCAAGTTCTTTATATCTTCAAATATTGAATCCTTTATGCACGTTTCATTGAAGAGCAGAGACAACTCTTGTTTGTTTCTCTTACAATACATTTTTCTTTTTGACAGACAAGTTTCCGAACATTCAGTTCAAGTGTAAAAAGAAATTTGCCGTATTCGCGAACGTTTTCGACCTCCATAAGTCGTTCTCAGACGAGTGATGAAAAATAAGAAAAAATAAGCTAATGAATTGAATGGAAAGACGATTAAAATCGTTTAAAATCGTTTTAAATACTTAAAAACATTTAAGCGTACCATCCACTTCGTACTGAGCTTGCGTAATGTTTTTTTTTAATACGGATTAACAAGGCTTCAATAATTGGGAGGCGCACATCACATTGCGAGAGAGCTAAAATGGCAGTGTGTTTTTTATTAATTGGTCTTCAAATTCGATTTCAGGAATGGTGTGTGCTGTAAGGTGCTGATAAATGGAGCTATTCGGGCAAGATAGGTGACATGTTAGTCGACGAGAGATGCTGGTTCGAGTCATGCCAATGTAGAGTTATTTTTGGAGCCGCATTCTCCTATGGGGCATTTAAAGATGTACATAGCATTTCTAGTTTTGAGCATATTGTCGTCGGATGTAGGATTATTGTTCTATTAATAATTGGCTTGTTTTTAATTTTTTGTAATAAATAAACAATCTTATTTTAGAGGTTTTCCGTGGTTGAAATATATTTGTGTACTATATTTTAAAAAATTATTTTTCGTCTATTTTATAATTCGCATGCATTTGAGTACAATAGAATATGTTAATGTTATTATCGTTGTTATTATTATTATTATTATTATTATTATTATTATTATTATTATTATTATTATTGTTATTATTATTGTTATTATTATTATTATTATTATTGTTATTATTATTATTATTATTATTATTAGTGTTATTATTATTATTATTGTTATTATTATTGTTATTATTATTATTGTTATTATTATTATTTTTATTATTATTATTATTATTATTATTATTATTATTATTATTATTACTATTAGTGTTTTATTAATGGCGGTTAAAGTATATTTAATCTGCTGGTCAACAATGAAATTTGGAAAGTTGATATTAATTAAGGTTTGTTTTATGTTAGTGCCTTACAGAATATTTCATTAGTGGAAGAACTACGTTTGGCTCTGTAGATGAGATTTTTCACTACGGCTATTTTATATCTATCAACGCATTCAGTTTTATAATTGAGGAGACACGATTCTTTACTCGCAGGTTTTTCGTATGGGTAGGTAATAAATTTATCGGTGCCAACTTTAATTTCTATATCAAGGAAGGGAATATTGTTATATATATTTATTTTGTGTATGAAATTTAGTGCGGAATTATTTTAAAGTATGGTTTTAATTTTTGTCTAAATTTTTCGTTAATAGAAGTATATCGTCAACGTATCTAACGTAGATTGATCCCATTGAAACGCCGTCAACCTGGATATATAGGGTGCCGTTAGGGACATAGAAAGGGACTTCAGTGATACAGGAAATTAATAGTTTACCTAGTGTATTAGGGTTGATTTTAAGTGCGGGAAGAGTAAGATTATTATATATATTATTAATTATTATCTCTATAGTTTCATAAACAGGGACATTTGTAAAAAGACTTTCAACGTCAAGTGAGTTAATTTTTGGCTTCTACTGAATGAAGTATGTCTATTACATTTTCGGAAGAATTAACACTATAACTAGGAGGTAAATATAGCATAATTAGTTTATGAAGGTGTTTTGCGAGTTTATGAACAGGTGTAGGTATTTGCGAAATGATAGGACGAAGAGAGTACTTTCCTTTATGTACTTTTGTGTTTCCGTCTATATAGCCCAGTCTATATTCACTTATAATTTTATTTAATTTAATGGAGTCAATGTGTGCGTTGTTGACTGTGATTAATTTGTTAATTTTTATTTTTAGTTGTTTGGTAAGGTTTCTATTTATTTTTTTAAAATTGAGTTTGTTTAGATATAGTTCGCTGGGCTTTATGATGAATGTATTGGATTTATCGGCGCGTTTAATGGTTGATTTCTATTTTTAGAATAGAACTTTAATGGGATAGACGGATATTTCTATTTTGAAAATGGAACTTTAATGGGACAGGCGGTTTATTTCTATTTTGAAAATAGAACTTTAATGGGATAGACGGATATTTCTATTTTGAAAATAGAGCTTTAATGGGATATGTGGATATTTCTATTTTGAAATGGATCTTTAATGAGATAGACGGATATTTCTATTTTGAGAATAGAATTTTAATGGGATAGACGGGTATTTCTATTTTGAAAATAAAACTTTAATGGGACAGGCGGATATTTCTGTATCTCATATAGAGATTAAGTGTTAGTCTTAGGAAGGTTCATTTGATTTCTCCGAATTTCGACTGAAGTAAAGTGAAATAAATGAAGAAAAAAACCGATAACAAAGAATAGCAATAATCCTTTTTTATTATGACACTCGCTTCGGACAAGGTTTGAAGCCACTTGATGTTAAAGGGCTAACAAAAACGAAAGATGATTATCACAAAAATAGTAAATGCTTATTTACCTTAGTTTGAAAAGACTAAAACCATAGGTAAAGGGAAAATGGTCAACAAAAAGCAATGTCCAAAATTGCACGGTTCTTAGAAAACACTTAATGGAATAAGAAGCTGTGTTATAATAAGGTATCAAAACAGCAAATTGATGGAGACCACTAGACTAACGATTCAAACGAGCTGGAACAAAGGAAGCAGAGAATAAATCAGACAGCTCTTATGTCATAATCTATATATCGGTCAAAATGAGTGTGTGTGTGTGTGAGGACACTTCTCAACCTATATACTCAACGAATTCTTGAACTTCAGATTTGAAATTTGGTATATGGGATATTTAGACATATGGAAAACTTTATAATCGGTTTTCATCCGAAAAAAAAACGCTGCTAAAGGGTCAAGATTGAAAAATTGGTATATTGGTGTCATTAAATTTTTATCCGTTTGTCAACTGTTTCACGACTGCACATGCTCAAGTTGTTCACATTAAAGCTTTCTTATGAATATGAATATTAAGAATAAGTAGGTTTGAAACCATTTTTAAAGGATCGTCGCAAGCTTACCTAATGGTTATCGTACTTGATTCGCTGTCTTTAGGTTTTGGTTTCGATCTCAGCTCGAGTATTGTTTTTTTACTCATAAAAAGTGAACTATTTAAAAAAACAGCATAATACTTGCATGTACATGTCTCAGTTTCTTTCCGATTTTTTTAACTTCATTTTTTAAAAGGAATTAAACGTTGCGTTTAATACCGGGCAACGTCGGGTACATCTGCTAGTAGTATTTATAAAAAAGACTGATATTTGCAACATCAAGATTGTGAGAGTGACGTTGCAGAGAAGGAGAAAGGGCACATCTTTCAAACTCCTTGGCCTAACGTTCATAGGAAACATGAGTTGGAACAATTACATTGAAGGCATTGCCAGGGCCGCTGCAAGAAAGGTGGGCTCTCTCTACCGTGCTAGAAAACTACTAACACCCGAAAGTATCCTGTACCTCTATAAAGCCATCATTCGCCCATGTATAGAGTATTGCTGTCACATCTGGGCTGATGCATCTGCTACTAGTCTCTCGCTCCTTGACAAGGTTCAAAAGAGAGTCGCAAACCTGATAAGCCCTGAATTGGCATCTAAGCTTCAGCCTCTGTCCCATCGACGAAATGTTGCATCCCTCTGCCTTTTCTACAAGTATTTTAGTGGTGAATGCTCTGACGAACTGCAATCACTTGTGCCCCCACGACGTGAGCACCCTCGACAAATCCGACAGGCTGCTAAATCCCACGCCCACACTGTAGAGATCCCTAGATGTAAAAGATCTTTTTACTCCAATAGTTTCTTCCCCAGAATCGTTAGACTCTGGAATTCCATTCCAGGTCCCTGCTTTCCCAACAGTACTGACGTGCAGAAGTTCAAGTGTAACGTGAACCGACATCTTGCTGCCCAAATCCCTACATAGTACCCCAGTAGTTGTTGTCCCTGATAGTAGCCCCCTACACCAAAGTGGCAATTTGCCTTGTTTGGGGTGAAAATGTAATAAAAAAATATATTAAAAAAAAAAATGAAATTACGATGAAAAAGGCAATGAAGAATCATGCTCGTACAAGTTTCCATGTAGATGAGTAGAAATGTCCGTTCGTGTGTCTCCGGACACATTTCGAGACCCTGCTCGTTTTGTTCGTGCTATTATTGATATGTTTCGATATGTCATGTACCGTGTCCACTGTTACTTGACAGAATCGTTACCGGCGCTTGCGTTCCCCATTCCACTTCGAGCTAATCTAGCGAATAAGAAAACCGGGTCGCTGTTCGTCAAGCAGAAACGAAAACTTTGCTGACTACGCATTTGTTTAACTGCCCAGGAAACAACGTCAGAAATAACTTTCTGCTACGTCAACATTGAGATATAAATGTTTTCTTGAGTTGCTCTTCAATTCCTTCTAAACTACTAGTGATAATATGCATATTATTTCGATTGTTTAATCTTCGACCTTCTTCAGGTGTGCATCTTGACAATTGGTCTTATAGCGGAAACAACGTTTTTGTTAATTTAAAAAAAAAAAAAAATTGAGATGAGAATTGATAATACATTGGGTTGGCAACTAAGTTCTTACAGTTTTTAACGTTTGTTTAAAAAAGATATATATATATATATATATATATATATATAGCAAATACATTTTTGAAACACAATATAAATTTACTTGTACAACTGGCCTAATGGTTATCGTACTTGACTCACTGTCTTAAGGTTTTAGTTTCGATTTCAGCTCGAGTATTTTTCTTACTTACAAGAACTGAACTGTTTACAGAAAAAAAGCCATAATACTAGCATGCACATGTTTCAGTTTCTTTCCGTTTTTTACATCATTGTTTTTAAGGAATTTAACGTTGCGTTTAATATCAACGGAATTTCTGTTGATAATAAATCTTCATTAATTAAAATATAATATTTATGCATATTTTATGTCTGGGAAAGGTCAGATAGCCTGCTAGTTTTCAATATAGAAGACAATTACGTGTAAGCACTTGCCTTAGAGGAAGACAAAAGTTTTTTTTTTCTCTTCCTTTTATCCAGCACTGCTAAACCGGGGTTCCCTAGAAACCCAAAGCTGCGCAAAAAGTCCCTAAATACTTCCCATACACTTTTTACTTTATATTCTATTTCATATACGTCATATTATTAAAAACACAAAATATATCCTTGGTTATTGTAATATAAACATCACCATGTCTAATCTATGCGATTATTTAGAATAATGACGTCACCCACTGTGAACGGTTATTCCACATCCGTTTAATGAATTAGGACATAAAGCGAATACGTTATAAATTTTGCACGGAGACAATTATTAACTTGAATGATCCGAGGCTAGTGTTTCAATATGACTTGGCATAGTGTAACATAGCCGTTACACTCGAACCGTATGTGTTACAGTTCAAACCTTTCTCGAACCCCACGCTGTCTGGCACCGTCAAAAAGAAAGAAACAAACAAAAAATTCTACTTGGATTTTCTTTTTTTTTTTAACACAAGTCGTTTATTATCGTTTTTCTTTCTTTCCGTCTCGAAACCAGTTTAAAGAGTCTCTCTCTGCAACTACGGGGACACATGTCAATCTCCCCTGGTTGTGTTTTTTCTTCTGCTCGACTACACGCCGGCCATAGATAGCCCATTTCTCATCTTCGACTTTACTCTTCCATCTTTTTCAAGCGTACGTTTTCTTCTCCTGACCACGTGATGTCCTTTTTTCCTTTCTCTTGTCGAGCCAGCTGCCGCACACGTTCCCACACTCTCATGCGCGCTCAGTTACAATAGCCTGAAGATTTTGAGGTTTAAGTCAATCTGCGGATTTTTGCATATAAAAAAATATAAATCGAAATTTTTGCCTCGAAAGAAAAGTGAGCATTAGCATTTCAATATGTAGTCAAGTAATAAAGAAACTATTGGCACAACGGTGTTTTTATAAAAAGGTTAAGTATTATTTAAAAACTGAACATAGTCGATATTAATAATTGGCCCAACGATCCAGTAAGTCTGAAGAAGTTACTGGATCGTTGATACGATTCGGTAGCGGAAACATGTGTAGGGCCGCTGCAAGAAAGGTGGGCTCTCTCTACAGTGCTAGAAAACTACTAACACCCGAAAGTATCCTGTACCTCTATAAGGCCACCATTCGCCCATGTATGGAGTATTGCTGTCACATCTGGGCTGGTGCATCTGCTACTAGTCTCTCGCTCCTTGACAAGGTTCAAAAGAGAGTCGCAAACCTGATAGGCCCTGAACTGGCATCTAAGCTTCAGCCTCTGTCCCATCGACGAAATGTTGCATCCCTCTGCCTTTTCTACAAGTATTTTAGTGGTGAATGCTCTGACGAACTGCAATCACTTGTGCCCCCACGACGTGAGCACCCTCGACAAACCCGACAGGCTGCTAAATCCCACCCCCACACTGTAGAGATCCCTAGATGTAAAAGATCTTTTTACTCCAATAGTTTCTTCCCCAGAACCGCTAGACTCTGGAATTCCATTCCAGGTCCCTGCTTCCCCAACAGTACTGACGTGCAGAAGTTCAAGTGTAACGTGAACCGACACTTTGCTGCCCAAATCCCTACATAGTACCCCAGTAGTTGTTGCCCCTGATAGTAGCCCCCTACACCAAAGTGGCAATTTGCCTTGTTTGGGGTGAAAATGTAAAAAAAAAAAAAAACTAAACAGATAAAACGGTAATAAATTAAATATATATATTTGCTCTGCAATAGTATTGAGCACCTTCTTCAAGTTTTACTATTTACCAGTTCTACTATATATATATATATATATATATATGTGGTTTTTCTTTTGATTTTTTAAACGATAGTAATGTTTATGCCTCCGCCTCGGAGAACCGGTGTTTTATTAGAAAGTCGCCCATTTTTATTTGGACGCATTATTTATTTATTATTTTTAAAAACAATATTCTACGAAGACGCGTGTTTCGGAGCCCTACTCCTCTTCAGCATATCTTGACTGTTGGTAGGATTCGAACCTTGGACCTTATGTATTTCAGTCCAGCGCCCTAATCCACTGCGCTATGTTGCCATAGACAATTTACTGCTTCGTTTCGAGTAGGTCTCCGAAACACGCGTGTCCGTAGATTCTGTTTTTAAAAATAATATATATATATATATATATATATATATATATATATATATATATATATATATATATATATATATATATATATATATATATGGAAGTCGCTCCAGACAAAACGCGAAGTCACTTGACGTAAAGAACTAAGAAAAACGAAACATGATTATGGCAAAAAACAGTAGATGCATATTGACCTTAGTTTGAAAACGCTAAAATCATAGAAGGAAAACAGTCAGTTAGAAAAGAGTTTCATCATCATTTTGCAGTTTTCTTGGAATAATAAACTGACTTACAAAACAGCGAATTAATAAAGATCACTAGACTAACGAATCACAAAAAAGTTGGCGCAAAGGAAATAGGGAATAAATAAAAAAAAATACAAAGAACGCATATCGTATAATAGTATTTATAGAAAAGAATGAGACTAGCAAAATCACGTCTATGAGAAAGAGTTTGCAGAGAAGAAGGACGGTTGGGGTCAGTTAAATTACAGATACGTTTCTGCACCTTATCAAGAGTCCTCAAATGGGATAAAGATTCAACAGGCCAAATGAGAGTCTTATAGTAGATTTGTGAGAAAAAGAATAGCCTTAAGTGTGAGAAATATTTTAAAGCAATGGAGAGAACCGACTTTACGAAAAGCAGAAAAAGCAATGGATCTAATATATGAACTTGAAGAAAGATTTGATGAAAATGACCAAGAAGGTTCAGGTTCGATTTCTCTATGAGAATCCCAGAAAGAAAAAGGACACACCAAATATTTCAAGACACGAGCTATGTCTTAACCTGGTTTAACGAAACATGATGAGGGATGATCTCTTCTTCTTCTTGACACATCTTTCTCACATAAGAAAGTAAAGAGTCCATCTCTGCTCTATCCTTATTTCCATGACAGGTACTCGACTGAGCTTACACCCATCTTCTCAACTGTAAAACATTCACGGCAAACACTCGTCTACCGACAACCATTATCAACAATTTCCCTTACTCTCTAACTGTATCTAAAACCAAATGAAAATTCAATCAACAAAGCTTCTTTCCCAGCGCTGCATGTCTGTGGAACACAATACCACAATGCTGCTTCCCAGCTGAATACAACATGGACGTTTTCAAGTTAAACGTAAACAAATTATTGTTGTGCCATCCTCGTAAATAATCAATTTATACCCAATTTTCCACCATTGGCGATTATCACTGTGTTCTCTCAATCACTATTGTCCTCGAGCGGCCTCTGGGTCTTCATAAACGGTGACCCTCGGGTACAATAAGCAAATAAAAACAAGTCATTTCGTATCAAAATCCACAATTGAACTCGACGGTCAACTTCAGCATTAGCTGCATATTTTGATTCGAAGATGGACAAGAATCAATATCAGAATCGAAATAATCTCACATCGATCTGCCGAAACTATGGACATTTCTATTTAATAAATATGTGTCAACGAATATAATGTGTTCCAAAATTCTTAGTACATTTTGACATTGAACTGTTTTGTTTTACACAGGCATCACCACATTAGCAAGGCCAAGAGGCCACTCAAGGATAAGGGTTAAAGAGTGTACAGCAGAAATTGGAAAATATAGTAATCATTAGTAATGAAAATTCGGCAAATTTGTTAACTCGTATGGAACGGCTCATCAAGAACTTATTTACGTTAGACTTGAACACAACCATATTGTAGTCAGCCGGAAAGCAGGAAAACGGAAGACAATTCCACAGGCGTGCAGTTCTAAGAAAGAAGCTTTGTTCATGGAATCTACGTTTAGGTTTAGGCACAGATAAAGAGTGGGGGGGATTATTGATAGTGCTTTCAGCTAGACGAGTGTTTCTTGTGAAAGTTTGGCGAGGGGGGACCATAGATTGAAGCTCAGTCGAACACTTTCCATGAACATAACGATACATCAGAGACAAACTCGCAACATCTCTTCTGTGAGATAGAGGTTGCAGGTTTAGTGAACGCCATTACTGGATTTGTAAAGAAATAAAAAAAAAAAACAGCAAAATTACAAAAAAAAAAAACTTAATGCATTTAGCTTTAAAATGTCACCACTTTCATCTTACTATCATTCATAGTTAAGCAGATATGAGAACTTGAAATGTGCCCATGACTTTTGGAATATGCTGTATATGACATGGCACATCACACCAGAACCATTATGAATTGGTTTGGCGTTATAAGTATGTCTCTATTTGTTATATAGTTGGGACCCTACACCAGTAAGTAGTGATTAAGTTAACTAGTGTGAATTTTAATGAGGATCACCTTAGTACATGTCAGGATAACCTGGCTACAAACAGAATGTATCCAGAGTTATGTGGCGTGATTTGAAGCAGAGGTCAACTGATAAACTTCCATAGACAAAATATAAGTTTATATTTATAGAACGATAATGCTATGACATGAGAGTCATGTTTTCAAACGAGAGAAAACTGTTTGTCAAGTCTCACTCTGGAAGCCATAGTGATGGGGGAATGGACCAATAATATGAATAATTTAAAGTGAATGTCACTTCGATTTATTTTATGAGCCGTCAAAAAATCAATAACTTTACAAAAAACTTAATGCATTTAGCTTTAAAATTGTACAATTTTCATCTTATTACCGTTCATAGTTAAGCAGATATGAGGACTTGAAATGTTTCCAAAGCTTTTAGGAACACCCTGCATTATGTCGTTTGCTGTTACAGAACAAATACAGACCAGTGCTGACCCCAGAAATGTTCCTTATTTTTCTTTTCCCCTTAAAAACTGCTTCTATTTATGGGCTATTACAGCGACCTTAACTCTCTAATAGTCTACCATTAAGTGTTCAACTTGTTTTAACATTGCTCTGAGCAATTGGGCGATAAAAACCTTTCACGTTAGAAAAGTGTCAGCTGTCTTTAATATTTATTTTTATTTTTAGATGAAATAAATTCCGTACAACATTTTTTTTTATTATCAGTTGTGTTTGTTTTTCTTAACGCACTGTGCCGACATCACCCTTATTCACTGTAGCGAAAACAACCCAAAATAACTAACTATATTATGACGAGTCTTAAAAACACTTGAGATCTGACAGGTGCCTGTTATAAATATATTAAGAAATCAGTCAAGCTCCAACCTCTGTCCCATCGCCGCACTGTTGCTCCCCTGTGTCGGTTTCACAAGTACATGATTGAAACATGCTTTTATGAACTCATAGCACTTGTGTCTCCGCCCTTCAACGCACATACGACTAACCCGACAAGCAGCAAAATCCCACGTCTTCACTGTTGATGTCCATATATGCAAGGAAGCCTTATACTCTAACAGTTTCTTAGGACTACTAGACTTTGAAATTCTTAGTTTAAATGTAATGCGGACAGATACTTTGCTGCTCAACTTCCCACAGTTTCCCGTTTGACGATACCAAATAGCAGGTCCTCACATCCTAGTGCCAATATACCCTATTTTGGATGAAACGATTTATAAAACACCTAACTTATGTTGCCTTATGCCAGATTCATGAAAACAAAACAAAAAAAAACTATAAAACTGACTTTTAAAAATTGATACGAACATAAAGCCACAGCAAACACTAGCAAAGAATAAATGTATTTTAAGGCCAAATAACGCAACCAGATTTCATATTTCAAAAATGTCAATTGGTTTCCGTACTCTAGGGATTTTCTTAAAATTTCATGTGTCTTTTTCAGTGTCATGGGTTGTATAGCGCCAATTCTCTCTTTTATTTCCAACTTCTAATAGTCGTTTTCATAGGAACTGTTATTAGTGCTTCTACAATTATTAGTATTGCGGGAGATTACTCTTAATTGTTTTTTGTTTTTATATGTCTCTCTGGCAAATTCCATGTATTTATTAAATGACGCGTTCAGTTAATATGTTAGGACGGGAAAATCTATTGTTATACATCTTCAAGAACATATGAAAATCGCATTTTATAAATAAAATCGCATTTTATAAATAAAATCGCTTTCATAAACTCATGTATTAGGAAAAATATGTATGCTCAACAAAAAATTAAGGAAAATTATCTAGTAGAATTTTAGTTGAAAGTAAAAATCAATTTTATCGTAAAATTCAATTTTATCATATCAAGCAATTTTGAAAAGTTATGGAAAAGACGAGAAAATATATTAGACTGTCATTTCAGCAGCCCCCCCCACATTAAAATGGTTTTCTAAATAACTTCATTATTTAGAAAGTCATTCTTATAATGTGAAAATGGAAGTGGGGTGGCGGACCTCTTAGGAAACTTATCTCCCCTGTTTTACGTAACTCTTCACGACTGCTCAGCATAACGATGGATTGTGCCAAATACGATAAAATTGATTTTTACTTTTAATCCAAATTCTACGCAATAATTTTCCCTAATATTTCGCAAGGATACAGTTTTTGCCTGATATTTACTATTTTTTTTAAAATACGATTTTCATATGTGTTTTTGGATGTATAAACAGCATATTATTATTATTATTATTATTATTATTATTAGTAGTAGTAGTAGTAGTAGTAACAGTAGTAGTATTCTTAGACCCCCATAACACATCCTATATTGACAAAATTGGATTCTTCCCCAATAATCCTGGTGCTACCATATCATACTATTTGAAAATACTTCCTAACCTAAAATGCACTAAACATTGATAATTTTGTGTTTTTCCTTTTGCAAAACTCAATCATGTTCTACACAGTAAAAACAAAAACAAATTTTCCTCTACAAAACAGCACATCTAAAACACCATAAATAATTATTTCAAAATATAAAGAACTTAAAGCATAAAACCTTATTTACCAAAAATACCCGAATAAGTATTAAACTACCCGAACGGGGTTGATATGCCGCAAAACAAAACAACCAAACCAAACTCCATGAATAAATATTTGAAGATATAAAGAAGGTAAAACATAAAACTTTTTCAAAATGACCAGATTTGTCATAAAATAAACTGAAAAAGGTTGATATGCCGTAAAACAACAACCAAACTAAACCTTTGAATAGTTTTGAAGTATATAAGTGTTTATTTTCGTTTTAGTATTAGCAGTAGTATTTTTAGTAGTAGTACTATTAGCAGTAGTACTATTAGCAGTACTAGTCGTAATAGAATTAACATTTGTACTCTCGTATCATCTACCCGCTATTTGAAGGATTATATTTATTTGCTGTCCACTCAGCAAAATGTGGCACAAGGCCGGAAAGTGGTAACCCAGCAGGCTCCCCTAAAGGAGGGGCACTCCTGCAATTTTAAAAATTGCCTGAGTAACCCCGTCGGCATTCCCCGGTCGGGGCGCCTCAGGCAGCAAGCAATAAACTTGCCCCACCGGAAAGCCCAGTGGCAAGGCCTGGGAGGGTGGACCTCCTAGGTATTACCCAGGCGGTGTACCTCAGTCCAACAGGTGCTGGATCGGTCTCCGGCCCCTCACCTGTTGGGCTGAGTGTCAAGTGACGGATCCTTGACTGGTACTATCCATTTAAAATGGATTAAAAATCAGTTTCATAAGAAGGAACAACAACAAAATCAAAACGCTCAAGAAATGCAGATGTCGAACAATATTCGTTTTGAATTAGCTCTAGGACATTTAACTATCGAGCTTATTATATATCTAAATTACAACGAGCACTTTCTATTTCCTGTATTTTAATTAAACTAGTAATTTCACTGTTACATTAAAATACACTTAGCTCTTTAGACTATTGTTCTAATCTCCTTTAAATTATATATATATATATATATATATATATATATATATATATATATATATATATAAAACAGTAGATTTATGTATATGCCTGTGTTTGTGTAAAATATCTAGCCGATAAACTCTTTAACTACTGCTCACACGACACTGAAATTAAGAGGAAATAGTAGTCATACACCAAGAATGGTTTATAACAATTAAAATCTATGTTTGGATGGACGAATAACGCGTACAGAAATATGCAAAAGTGCGCATACGAAAGCGTCGGGAGAATTATTTAAAGCGCCTCGTACATTTAATCATTGTCTTGTTGATTACTTCCGAGCGGAAACGGAACATAGGAGATTCATCGTGAACAATAAAGAACATGTGCGATTTGATTGCTCACATGTAAGAACGTACACGTGCAATCTACTCGTTTACGAAAAGCACAACGTGCTATTTTTTCGTGACGTATTTAAGTGACCAACGGAAACAGACACGCGAACGCCCATTTATACAATATAAAGTAATTGAATCGGTTTATCCAGTCTGAAAACGCTTGTATATTTGAGATTCATTGTTTAGATTTCAAAATGTTATTTGTTTAAAGTTTGGCTGTTTGTAACTCACTACAACTTGTCTAACCTGATACCGATTACAGGAAAGTGAGACAAAACAAAAACCAAAAATAAAAATCTTAGTTGTGGGGTTTATTTCCATCGGAAGAATAAGGTTGCCACATGTGCTACGAATGGGTAACAGAAGAAATGGTTTCGTTATTTGTTCAGCGCATATTGTAATCCAATGCGAGGTTTTTGTTGTTGTATCCACAAAAGTTGGTTCCACCATTCATAATCGCCCAATTATAGCATGGTGACAGGTCGACGCGCTTATGAAAAGAACTTGGAATTTTTGTTCCTTTTTACATCTCGTCCAGAAATGATATTATCGAAGTGATAACCACACACACACACACACACACACACACACACACACACACACACACACACACACACACACACACACACACACACATAGTAGTATTATGAAGTAGACTGTAAATGAAATTCGGAATCCTCCCATAATACAAATAAATGCCAAAAACCATGTTAAGTCATTGTAAAACCGATGAGTCCGGTGTGAATCAATGAAGAAGAAATTCATCTAGACTGAGGTAGTCTGTTTTCTTTGTTATAAAGTGTGTAAAAGTCAAGAAATGCAGCACCGAAAAAAAGAAAAAAAAGAAGACGAAATAAAATGGAAGAAGAGAGAGAGGAGAATAAGAATAGAGAGAATAAGAAGAAGAAACGAAATGGAAGAGAGATAAGAAAGAAAAAGAAATAATGGAAATAAAAAGAGAAGGAGAAATAAATAGAAAAGAGGCTTGCCTTTTTTCTGTTGTTCTTGGCCTTCGGATTGGGATCAAAGTGTAGTATCTGTTCCGGCAGATACTGCAAGCAAAGACCATATGTGGGGGCAACCTCACATATAAGTTATTGGTCAATGTAGGGGCAACCCTTCATACCAATTGTCACTATCCAGCTCCCCTACTCCCCGGGGAGCTGGTCCCCATTTCCCCTTCACTCTCCACATTAAAAAACAGCCTTGTGCCTAATTTGTTCAGTGAGGAAGCAAATAAATACCCTGTTGTTCTTGGCATTTGAGCCGGCATCAAAGTGTAATATCTGTTCTGCAGATGCTGCACATAAGTTAATTGGTCATTGGTCAATGTAGGGGAAACCCTTCATACTGAGACAATTACTATTTTTTGGATACTGCTAGTTCCCCCCTTTTATCCTTGTTTTAAGAGAAACACCACATTAAAAACGACCTTGTGTCACATTTGCTTTGATGAGGAAGCAAATAAATACAAAGAAAGAGAAGCAATACTGGTAGGAAAAATATGAAAAAAGATAAAGAAGTCTCGATATTACTAAAAGATGCATCTATTTGTTCAAATTAGAAATTGTGATGCTGTTAAAGCAAATATGTAAAATGCGACGATATATTAATTTGTTTTAAAAAAATTCGAGTAAATCTCTCTCTCTCTCTCTCTCTCTCTCTCTATATATATATATATATATATATATATATATATATATATATATAAGTGAACGTGTCTCTGTGTGTGTGTGTCTGTGTCTGTGTCTATGTACATTTCCCTACGTAATAACTCGAGTCTGTAGACTAAAAATTTGATATACAGGTTACTGAGATTTGGGAAAATCGATGTGATCGGTTTTTGGCCAGAAATTTTGCGATTAAGGGGTCAAATAAATGTTGAGGGGACACAATAGGGGTCAAAGTTAAAAAAAATTGACCACTTTTTTTTTATCAGCATACACATCCAAACACCCGGGCAACGCCGGGCACCCATGCTAGTAAAAGATAAAGTTAAATTATTGCCTTTGTTTCTCACGTAAACACAATTTCAAACAATCAATAAATTTTCTCAAGTATATTTTTATTTACTCTGAAAATTTTATAACAAAACAGTAACAAACAAAAAATTAGGCACAAGGCCACTCAAAAATTGAAGAGAACGTGTCTATGGTCATCCTCGTCACTGTATCATTGCTAGTCTAGGCTTATCCTAGTTAAATTTCTCATTCACCACAAAACCTCAAAACCCACCAGATGTACATTTATTCATTTATTGCGGACTATTATCCTCATATTTTTTAGTTGTTTCGCGACGTTTCAGCCAATTATTCCCCTGGCCTTCATCAATGTCTCTATCCACTGCACCACGTGACGCCGTGGATAGAGGCATTGAATCTTTACGGTTCCAAGTGAGCATTGTCTGAAAATAACGGTTTCAATCCCAGCCAAAACCGGCCAAAGGCTTAGGTGGCCCAAACGTGGTGAGACGAAAAACAACCATGGAAGGCAGTAATTGCTGAGAATGCAGTTAGGAGATTTGGAGTTCCTATTCTATCGCGGTTACCACCTGACGAAGGCCAGAGAAATAGTTGGCCGAAACGTCGTGAAACACCAACTAAAAGATAAGGATAATAGCCCGCAATAAATAAATAATACTCATCTTATTAAACATTCCAATTGATTAAATAATATACACCGGATGTCGTCCTACTTAAGACTCCCAAATTATATCGTAAATATGTATGTTTTTTTAATGTATATGTGTATGTTTTTTTTAATGTATGTGTGTATGTTTTTTTTAATGTATATGTGTATGTTTTTTTTAATGTATGTGTGTATGTTTTTTTAATGTATATGTGTATGTTTTTTTTTAATGTATGTGTGTATGTTTTTTTAATGTATATGTGTATGTTTTTTTTAATGTATGTGTGTATGTTTTTTTAATGTATATGTGTATGTTTTTTTAATGTATGTGTGTATGTTTTTTTTAATGTATGTGTGCATGTTTTTCAATATATGTATGTTTTTTAATATATAAAACGTGTGTGTATGTTTTTAATATAAAAACAAAGAGTAAAATCAATTAGTTACTGTAAGCTCTATAAGCCAAATATTCTAGTAATTGTAAAAAAAGACTGAGTATTTGTTAATTGTGACTATATGTTACCTCACTGGAATTAGCATTATTAATTCGAAATCCATCTTTAAATCGGGAGTGGATGGTGGTTTGTAACTATTTAGTACTATCACATAATTGAATGAAAAAAAATGTCTTAATATTGAATGTAATGGACACTTAATATATAAAGGATAAAATTGAATGTAATGGACACTTAATATATAAAGGATAAAATTGAATGTAATGGACACTTAATATATAAAGGATAAAATAACACAAAGAATAAAATAACACAAAGAATAAAAAAAATGTCTTAATATTGAATTTAATGGACACTTAATATATAAAGGATAAAATTGAATGTAATGGCCACTTAATATATAAAGGATAAAATAACACAAAGGATAAAATAACACAAAGAATAAAATAACAAAGAAATGCATTTCGTCGCTTTCCCGGTAGCGAACAGAGAAAAACGAGAAATGAAAAATGATAGCGGACGAATGTACGAATAGATAAAAGTCATTTTAACGAACACATATACACAACGGTTTTAGCCTGCGTTGTCCGTAAACAAAACCTGCAATTGCCTGTAATAAAAACAAACGCAGTAGTTTAAAACCTAAGAACCCAAACTCAAGAAAACGCAATTGCAAGTGATGTATATGATCAAAGATGCGTCTATGTAAAAATGCAACAATAATTGCCAAGAAAGAAAAGAGGATTATTTAAAGAAATCTTAAGTTTGTTTCTTTGTAAGAAAGCAGGAAAAGTCTGGTACATGAGAAAACGGGAAGTAGCGACCATGTTGAATGGATAAGTAAGCATTCCATTCTGTTCGGTAAGTACGAATAAGGGAATGACCGTTTACGTCTGATCAGCCTATTAAAGTGCGTCTATAAGTAGAAGTCAAACTGAAAGGGAGCGTTCATTAGTTTCAGAAGTTGTTGGTTGTTCTGTAAAGCTAGAGTAAAGTAATGGCAAAACAAAATAATTACAGTGAAGCTCAGCAATTATGGTGAATCACGGCAAGTGTAAAATCTGAAATAGTAGATCCGATGATGAATGGGATAGTGTAAGTAGAAAATAATTAGTGAGGAATTTGTCTTGCTTCTACTCCCAATCGTAGCAGAGAAATTGTAGCAATTTATGAATTGTAATTAAATAAAACGAATTTTAGTGGAAAACATACATCAATTACTGGCAAGGTATGTGACTATATTTGATTTATGTATGGAGGCAGCGTTTCTTAAGCTATAACTTTCTTTTCTAAAGAGGAAAAATGCGCCTATTTTATTATGTATAGAGAAGATATGTATGAAATTTCATACTATTATTTCTATTTTATCTTGGTTTCTCTGCATACTAGCTGATAAATTTATGCACCATTCTGCTGGCTTCATTTGTCCCTAACTGTTATACAAAGCATGCATTTAGAACTATAGGATATTTTTTCGGACACAATTAAAACAATAATTATTTGGGTCAAGTATCATCTTCAAGGTTAAGAGATTAATTACTTTATGTACAAAATACAAAAAAAGCATTTTATTTAAAAACTATTTCTCATGTAAAGACTAAAAAAATATTTTTATTTCAAGATGTTAAAAGAACGTTTAAAAGGAAAGACTATTTTTTATTGTACTTTTTATTATATAAATCAATTTTGAAAGTAAATACTAAAAATATATTTTGATTTAAATATATTTTATCCAAAATGAATGGATTTAAAAAAAAAGAAGCATTTCAAAGTAAAGACTTGTTTTTATGTTAAGTTTTAAATTGAACTGGAATTATGCAATAATCGGCAGGGGCTTTCCTTCGGTATACACTGTTAAGATTTGCACTAAATAGAAAGCGGAAATAAAAATAAGTTTATTTAACATAACAATATATATATATATATATATATATATATATATATATATATATATATAAGAGCAAATAGTTAATAAAACATGCTAAAAACACTTTGAAAAAGAGTTAAAAACATATTTAATCTGAAAAGGAAACACTTAATAAGTGGATAGTCCTTAATCCGCGGAAATACTTTCCTTCTCATCAAAGGGTAGGAATTAGCAAAATGCGGGATCGGATTTTGCATACAAAAGTATTTGATGAAACTGCAAGTAAGTCAAAGATCTTACTTGATAACAAAAAGGTAAGCAGAGGGAATATGGTGAAGAAAAATGTGATTTCACGTGAATAGATAGTCTGGTGAAAGTAAAATTATCCAATGATAATATTATATTATAAGCTCTATTTCCTATTTGGTTTTATCGAGCTTTTACACCTGATTGAGATTACTTTATAAATATTAATTCTTTGATATTTATAATGTGCTTTAGTTTTACCATCTTGGATCATTTTGGTAAATTGAATTGTAATTTTTATTTTAAACGCACACACACATACACACACACATATATATATAAATATATATACACGTATATATATGCATATATATATGTGTGTGTGTGTGTGTGTGTGTTGTGTGTGTGTGTTTTGGCAGCAAGTCATTATCAAGACACGTTTGATTAAATACGGCAGTTGGATTTCTTCTTTGTTTTCTGTTGATTTTCTCGATCTGCCGAGCATTTTCTCTCGTTTCAGTTGATAAATTATGTATTAGACTGTTGAGTGATTTTTTTTTGTCAGTTATTTTTAAAATGCAACAATAAATAAAAAAATAAAAATATAATCACATATAAAGAAGACAACAGAAAAAACTCTTTAAAAACATTAAAACGATCAATGATCGAAAGCGCTTGAGGAAAACGAAAAGAAAACTCTGTTGTATTTAATTCAACGTACCCTCATATATATATATGTATATATATATATATATATATATATATATATATATATATATATATATATATATATATATATGTATATATATATATTAGACCTCTTCAAAATTGACCTTTTTCTTCAAACATATGGAAACTGCTATTATTCCCATTCTCCAAGGTTTAAATTAGCTAAATATATATATATTTTTTTTACATAGGCATCACCACATTATCAAGGCCAAGAGGCCACTCAAGGATAAGGGTTAAAGAGTGTACAGTAGAAATTGGACAATATAGTAATCATTAGTAATGAAAATTTGGTAAATTTGATAACTTATATGGAACGGCTCATCAAGAACTTATTTACGTTAGACTTGAA
Organism: Euprymna scolopes; assembly: GCF_053919585.1. NCBI lineage: Eukaryota > Metazoa > Mollusca > Cephalopoda > Sepiida > Sepiolidae > Euprymna > Euprymna scolopes. Next base: position 157,623,323 of record NC_136495.1, on the reverse strand, counting down.
GACAACCATATTGTAGTCAGCCGGAAAGCAGGAAAACGGAAGACAATTCCACAGGCGTGCAGTTCTAAGAAAGAAGCTTTGTTCATGGAATCTACGTTTAGGTTTAGGCACAGATAAAGAGTGGGGGGAATTATTGATAGTGTTTACAGCTATATATATATATATATATATATATATATATATATATATATATATATATATATATATATTATATACCAGTTATTGTGATCTTGGACCTTGGCTGTGCCTGCCTCAAGAGCCATGTAATTTTCTTGTTGATGTTTTTCAAAAATGCTGCAAAATTTGGGATATTATGTCCTTATTCTCATTGTAGCTTTCCAGAGGTTGATGCTATAGCATTGAAAGTGGTACCAAATGAAAGCTAATAAAATTTTCTTGCATATGGTTAAATACATGAACACCTGTGTTAATTTTAATTAATTTTAATGCACAAACATATATATTTTTTATGCTTGGAAAGGATGCCATCATATAATACATAACTTTATCTCAAAATGTTACTCTTAATGCATGTATATAATCTATTATCACTAAGTATGTTTTATTTCTTCATTTCAGATTTGTTAAGATTTGTGAACTGCTGACAACATGGCATCTGTGGGGAAATGGTCAGCGATACAAGTGAAAGGGATGAACCAACTGAAAAGAGAAGAAAGGTGGCAACTCCTGCCACAAGGTCATTCAGTGATGTGTATCTCATTGGGCAACCCAGCTCCAGCATCAGGGGCTCTCAACTTCCTACTAATCGCCAGGTGTTCCAGTATTTCCTGCATTTGAGGAATGATAATCCCAACAGTGACAATAGGTCTTTAGCCCATGATACAGTGGATGTCGTTTTGCCATTCTGGAATATGGCAAGGATTAAAACACTAACTAGACCAAATGCAGTCAACTGTTTCATGATCCTCCATGAAAAGTACAGGAAAATTGTTAAAAACAAGGGAAGAAATAACAAACCAGAGGAAGAGAAACGAGCTTACTTTCTGAAGGACTTAGACAAATTATTTGATATTGGAGCAAAGGATGTTGTGGAGGAGATAAGAAGCAACAGGCTGCTCACAAAGGAGACCAAGGAAGAGGACGTCAATTTCTACTTGGACCAACAGACCACACGCCTGGCGCACATGTCAGGTCACGATAAGGTGTTTGGGAAGAAGTCTAGAGAGAAAATCTTCCGAGAAGAAAGAGAAGAGAGAATGTTATCATCAGTGACTGCTGCAGCAGCAGAAGTTGGGAAAATTTCAAGTGATGAAGACCCAGAGAACAGTCAAGGCTCTGGTACTAGCGAGGGTTCAGAATACACTGAGACAACACCAAGCTGTTCATCAAAACCAAGTACGATAACCTTACACTTTCCACACTCAGTTATGACCAGTGAAGAGATTTGTAGCACTACAGATCGGTTGTCACTCTCTGACAACCAGACTACAGCCATGGTGTCTGCAGTGTTGAAGGCAGGAGGCGCAGATCTTCATGACTTTGTTATATCAGCCTCTACTACAAGACGAAATAGGATAAACACTCGTCATAACTTGTGCCAAAGTTACATGAATAACTTCAAGGAAAATCCGCCAGATTACTGCACACTACACTGGGATGGAAAACTTCTACGGGATGTTCTTGGTGAAAGATACCCAGTGGAAAATCTGGCAGTGCTCGTCTCTGGTACTCCACAGTATGAAGAAGGGAAGCTGCTTGGTGTGCCCTTCATAGAAAATTCCACAGGAATTAAACAGTGTAATGCTACATTGGAACTGATAGAAGCATGGGGTCTCAGACAACATTGTAGGCTTGGTATTTGATACCACAGCAAGCAACAGTGGCATCAACAAGGGTGCAGCGAAGCTTATTGAAGAAAAACTAGGCAAAAAAATATTCTACTTCGCTTGTCGCCATCACATATCAGAGGTAATAATTGGAAGTGTATGGGAGGCTGTGTTCAGCAAGGTCAAGAGTCATGACAACCCAATGTTCAGCAATGTGAAAGAGAAGTGGGACAAGTTGGTTAAGGACTGCCCAAGAGTTCTGGGCCTAGTTGAACAAGACTTGAAACAGAAGAAGACAAGCACAATTGCAGTCTTAAGCAATTTCCTTGAGGAAGCCAGTCCGAGGGCAAATTACAGAGAGGTGGCAGAGCTGTGCCTGATCCTGCTTGGTGAGGAACCTCCTCGAGGTATCCACTGGGCCAAGCCAGGTGCCATTCACCAAGCCCGCTGGATGGCCAGGAACATTTACTGTATGAAGATGCTCATGTTTTCCAAGGAACTAAAATACAACACGGACACTATCTTCAAGCTGGAGAGGATGAACAAGTTCCTGGCCTTATTCTACACCAGCCACTGGGTGACCACCACATCTGCAGCTGATGCACCTATCCATGACCTCCAGCTTATGAAGAACATGCTGCAATACAAGCAGTATATGAACTGGCAACCTCTGTTCTCAAGAAAATGAACAACCACCGCTGGTATCTGACCCAGGAACTAGTGCCATTCACCTTGTTCAGTTCACATGCCAGCATGACCAAGTCTGCAAAAGAGAAGCTCACAGTCAAGCTGTCAGAAACAGAGAAACCTGAGAGTTACAGGAAAGGCAAGCCAGTGTTTCCTGTCATCAATGCAGCTACAGTTCTCACAGACCTAGTAGGGCCAGAGTCTTACTTTCTGTTTGATGCTCTTCGAGTGAAATGTGACTGGCTCACTACTCCTGCTGACACCTGGGAAGACAATGACAGCTACAGGAATGCACAGAAGTTTGTGAGGTCAGTGAAAGTGACCAATGATGTGGCTGAGAGAGGAGTGAAACTAATGAGTGACTTTGCAACTCAGATCACAAGTGACCCAGAGCAAAGAAACTGCTTACTACAAGTTGTGGAGTACCACAGGAAAAAATTTGGCAGTTTCAAAAAAGCCACATTGAACAAGTGATAATACATGTATTAGTAACATCCTATCTGACAGTTTCTTATGCAATATATGTGTCAGTGCAGTGCTATCATACTACCAAACTGATTTTTTGTAGTGTCCCAGCTGTTTGTGCATTAAAATTAGTTAAAATTAACACAGATGGTCATGTGTTTACTACCATATGCAAGAAAATTTTATTAGCTTTCATTTGGTACCACTTTCAATGCTATAGCATCAACCCCTGGAAAGCTACAATGAGAATAAGGACATAATAGCCCATATTTTGCAGCGTTTTTGAAAAACGTCAACAATAAAATTACATGGCTCTTGAGGCAGGCATAGCCAAGGTCCAAGATCACAATAATTGGTATATTTAGCTAATTTAGACCTTGGAGAATGGGAATAATAGCAGTTTCCATATGTTTGAAGAAAAAGGTCAATTTTGAAGAGGTCTAA